>NC_064630.1:196328459-196631489 GCF_023864275.1 Schistocerca cancellata
GTAAGGTGTATGAGGACTGAAGTAACAGGTCATTCCATATCAAGTGGTTTGAATTTAGGTAAGCTCCCCACTCGACCATCTTCGGTTTCGATTAAATTTTTACAGGATGTATGTATACGGCTTAAACAGAGCACTGCCAAATTACAGCTCCATATGGCTGCGATACTAGCCACCTTTTTGTAAAGGCCATAGACCTTGCCGTTGGTGGGGGGCTTGCGTGCCTCAGTGATACAGATAGCCGTACCGTAGGTGCAACCACAATGGAGGGGTATCTGTTAAGAGGCCAGACAAACGTATGGTTCCTGAAGAGGGGCAGCAGCCTTTTCAGTAGTTGCAGGGGCAACAGTCTGGATGATTGACTGATCTGGCCTTGTAACACTAACCAAAACGGCCTTGCTGTGCTGGTACTGCGAACGGCTGAAAGCAAGGGGAAACTATGGTCGTAATTTTTCCCGAGGGCAGGCAGCTTTACTGTATGGATAAACGATGACGGCGTCCTCTTGGGTAAAATATTCCGGAGGTAAAATAGTCCCCCATTCGGATCTCCGGGCAGGGACTACTCAGGAGGACGTCGTTATCAGGAGAAAGAAAACTGGCATTCTATGGATCGGAGTGTGGAATGTCAGATCCCTTAATCGGGCAGGTAGGTTAGAAAATTTAAAAAGGTAAATGGATAGGTTAAAGTTAGATATAGTGGGAATTAGTGAAGTTCGGTGGCAGGAGGAACAAGACTTATGGTCAGGTGACTACAGAGTTATAAATACAAAATCAAATAGGGGTAATGCTGGAGTAGGTTTAATAATGAATAAAACAATAGGAATGCGGGTAAGCTACTACAAACAGCACAGCGAACGCATTGTTGTGGCCAAGATAGACACGAAGCCCACGTCTACAACAGTAGTAAAAGTCTATATGCCAGCTAGCTCTGCAGATGACAAAGAAATTGAAGAAATGTATGATGAAATAAAAGAAATTATTCAGATAGTGAAGGGAGATGAAAATTTAATAGTCATGGGTGACTGGAAATCGGTAGTAGGAAAAGGGAGAGAAGGAAACGTAGTAGGTGAATATGGATTGGGGGTAATAAATGAAAGAGGAAGCCACCTGGTAGAATTTTGCACAGAGCACAACTTAATCATAGCTAACACTTGGTTCAAGAATCATAAAAGAAGGTTGTATACGTGGAAGAACCCTGGAGATACTAGAAGGTTTCAGATAGATTATATAATGGTAAGACAGAGATTTAGGAACCAGGTTTTAAATTGTAAGACATTTCCAGGGGCAGATGTGGACTCTGACCACAATCTATTGGTTATGAACTGTAGATTAAAACTGAAGAAACTGCAAAAAGGTGGGAATTTAAGGAGATGGGACCTGGATAAACTGAAAGAACCAGAGGTTGTACAGAGTTTCAGGGAGAGCATAAGGGAACAACTGACAAGAATGGGGGAAAGAAATACAGTAGAAGAAGAATGGGTAGCTTTGAGAGATGAAGTAGTGAAGGCAGCTGAGGATCAAGTAGGTAAAAAGACGAGGGCTAATAGTAATCCTTGGGTGACAGAAGAAATATTGAATTTAATTGACGAAAGGAGAAAATATAAAAATGCAGTAAGTGATGCAGGCAAAAAGGAATACAAACGTCTCAAAAATGAGATCGACAGGAAGTGCAAAATGGCTAAGCAGGCATGGCTAGAGGACAAATGTAAGGATGTAGAGGCTTATCTCTCTAGAGGTAAGATAGATACTGCCAACAGGAAAATTAAAGAGACCTTCGGAGAAAAGAGAACCACTTGTATGAATATCAAGAGTTCAGATGGAAACCCAGTTCTAAGCAAAGAAGGGAAAGCAGAAAGGTGGAAGGAGTATATAGAGGGTCTATACAAGAGCGATGTACTTGAGGACAATATTGTGGAAATGGAAGAGGATGTAGATGAAGATGAAATGGGAGATATGATACTGTGTGAAGAGTTTGACAGAGCACTGAAAGACCTGAGTCGAAAGAAGGCCCCGGGAATAGACAACATTCCATTAGAGCTACTGACAGCCTTGGGAGAGCCAGTCCTGACAAAACTCTACTATCTGGTGAGCAAAATGTATGAGACAGGCAAAATACCCTCAGACTTCAAGAAGAATATAATTCCAATCCCAAAGAAAGCAGGTGTTGACAGATGTGAAAATTACCGAACTATCAGTTTAATAAGTCATGGCTGCAAAATACTAACGCAAATTCTTTACAGACGAATGGAAAAACTGGTAGAAGCCGACCTTGGGGAAGATCAGTTTGGATTCCATAGAAATATGGGAACACATGATGCAATACTGACCCTACGACTTATTTTAGTAACTAGATTAAGAAAAGGTAAACCTACGTTTGTAGCATTTGTAGACTTAGAGAAAGCTTTTGACAATGTTGACTGGAATACTCTCTTTCAAATTCTTAAGGTGGCAGGAGTAAAATACAGGGAGCGAAAGGCTATTTACAATTTGTACAGAAACCAAATGGCAGTTATAAGAGTCGAGGGACATGAAAGGGAAGCAGTGGTTGGGAAGGGAGTGAGACAGGATTGTAGCCTCTCCCCGATGTTGTTCAATCTGTATATTGAGCAAGCAGTAAAGGAAACAAAGGAAAAATTCGGAGTAGGTATTAAAATCCATGGAGAAGAAATAAAAACTTTGAGGTTCGCCGATGACATTATAATTCTGTCAGAGACAGCAAAGGACTTAGAAGAGCAGTTGAACAGAATGAACAGTGTCTTAAAAGGAGGATATAAGATGAACATCAACAAAAGCAAAACGAGGATAATGGAATGTAGTCGAATAAAGTCGGGTGATGCTGAGGGAGTATAGATTTAAGTGCCAGGAAGTCGTTTCTGAAAGAATTTGTATGGAAGTGAAACGTGGACGATAAATAGTTTGGACAAGAAGAGAATAGAAGCTTTCTAAATGTGGTGCTACAGAAGGATGCTGAAGATTAGATGGGTAGATCACGTAACTAATGAGGAGGTATTGAATAGAATAGGGAAGAAGAGGAATTTGTGGCACAACTTGACAAGAAGAAAGGACCGGTTGGTAGGGCATGTTCTCAGGCATCAAGGGATCACCAGTTTAGTATTGGAGGGCAGCGTGGAGGGTAAAAATCGTAGAGGGAGACCAAGAGATGAATACAGTAAGCAGATTCAGAAGGATGTAGGTTGCAGTAGGTACTGGGAGATGAAGAAGCTTGCACAGGA
The DNA here is from genome assembly GCF_023864275.1 of Schistocerca cancellata. Classification (NCBI taxonomy): domain Eukaryota; kingdom Metazoa; phylum Arthropoda; class Insecta; order Orthoptera; family Acrididae; genus Schistocerca; species Schistocerca cancellata. The sequence goes on from NC_064630.1 coordinate 196,331,690, forward strand.
TAGAGTAGCATGGAGAGCTGTATCAAACCAGTCTCAGGACTGAAGACCACAACAACAGTTTTTTGGCTTTACAACTTAAAGAATAAATCATCAACTTTGTTTTATCACTGCTCAGTATCTGCCATGCTAAAACTTTGTGACTGTTCAAATTTTTGGGTACAATAGGTTGGTTGTAGAACGAGAAGTCAAATTATGGTTAATTCATCATAATATGCTATCAAAGTGTCTCATAAATGTCGTAATGAATTTTGACTATAGCTTATTGGCTTGTATCTACTGAAAAAATAACTTTCTGAAGCTGATTCTTTAGTCCTCTGCAGCCTGTAAGCATGTCAAAAAAGTCAGCAAGTGGCATCTAGGCTGCTCAAATAAAAACTAAGTTTTCTAAGTTCAACATCTACTCAAAAATTTAATTAGTCAATTCTGGCTCACTTTCAGGAGGTCATACCTCAAAAGGGATCCCTTAAATCTGATTTTTCTGAGCACCACTGAAAAGAACACATCTGGTTGGATCAGAAAAAGTTGTTTTTATTTTGAGATGTTGCATTTAAAAACAAACAAACTTACATTTCCATCACATTAAAAAATACACAATCGCACACTCTTGTGTTGGTCCATGGTATCTTTACCACTACCAGTCTTACTCTTTATGGTTCCTAAATCACAATACTTCAGTTCTCATTCATTCAGTTGCTGAAATGTATTACTAATAGGAGTTACAGTTGACTCTAGCAAGCTATAATGTTGGCCCATTCTTGCTGCTGTTGGAGCTGGAATGACAGAAATAATGTATTGGTCTGGAATCCAACAAACATCCTGCCTTACTCACCAATAGAATAAATGTGCAGGTCCACCGGGGTGCATTAAACTGACATCATTTTCTTCATGTGAAACTTCAAAGACATTACAAATCCATCATTTTCCATCATAAATACAGGTAATGTATCGGCCTGGTTGTAAGGCTGCAATAATTCTGTAGGAAACTATTGTTTGACTTTGGTCAAAAATTACCACAAAACAATTTATATCACTGGATACTCTTCTAATACAAACTTGCGTTTCATTTAATGGCACAAAGTGGTGATTGTCTCTTGTTCCTGATACTGTGCGGCCATTTTAAAACCGTTCTTCCTGCTCAGTTTTCGATACTTGAATTTCTTCTTTTGAAACAAAAACAAATTGGATTCCACAGAGATTATTTGTACAGTATTTAAACAAATCAGTTGTTATCAAAATCTGGACCTCAGTTGGCCTTTGAAGGCCTGCTCTTGCTGCCAGACAAATTAAAGTTCCTCCAAATCCATCACAGGGAGATTTAACATGGCTTGTAGCAAAAAAGTACCATTCAGCTGAGATTCCAGTCATTTTGATGCTGGTAAAGCTTCAGAAAATTTTTCAAGTTGTACTGTGTTGCTGCCCATCACCAAAGCAGTAAATGTGTGATCTATTAACATCATGAAGAAAGCATGTACAGTGATTGCATCACATTTCAGGCTGTTGTCTGATGCTGTTGATGTCCAAGTTATTTCTGAAATACACAACAAGTGGGCGTAAAGTTGTTTGGCTGTTATGCCAATGAAAACCTTGAGCTGCATCTTGGACAATGAATGAATAATTTTCACCAAAATCCATTAATATGAATAGTTCAGTTGGCTTCGTGCTTTCTTTTATGCACTTTAAGTGTTTGCTTTGTTGTTTTGCAATATAATGATGAGTGGAAAGTTTGTCAATTTTCAAAATCAGATCTTCAGATCTTCAATAAAATCCTCAGTGGTCATATGCTTGGTTTTTAATGTGTGTCTATCAATGTGCAACCACTGTTTTAACTCAACAGTATCATCTGGTTCACTGTCTTCAAAGTTGCTTTCTAAAAACTGCTGCAGAAGTTCCTTCCCTGGACAGATTTCACCCCTATGGAGCATGCAGACTTTGGATTCCAAATCAAATATTGTGCTAGCAATCTTCTTTAATTGGACAGCTTCCAAGCATCAATTTTACATTTTCGTCAATAAAAAAATTTGGAAAATCCGATTCCAAGCCCATGAAGAAGTCGATAGACTGCAAACATTTCTTTCAAATTATTCAGAAGTTGCTACTCACCATATAGTGGAGATGCTGAGTTGCAGATAAGCACAACAAAAAGACTCTTAGAATTAAAGCTTTCCAAACACACACACACACACACACACACACACAACTGCAGTCTCAGGCAACAGAAACCACATTGCGAGCAGCAACACCAGTGCACGATGGGAGTGGTGACTGGGTGGGGGTAAGGAGGAGGCTCTGTGTGTGTGTGTGTGTGTGTGTGTGTGTGTGTGAGCGCGTGCGTGTGTTCTATTATTGACGAAGGCCTTAACGGCCGAAGGCTTAATTGTAAGAGTCTTTTCGTTGAGCCTATCTGCGACTCAGCATCTCCGCTATATGGTGAGTAGCAACTTTCCTTTTCACCCATCCTGGATTTTCCATTGTTTGAAATTATTTTCAGAAGGTATTTTTGCATCAAAATTTTCTTTCCCTCTATTCTAATTGATACACACTCCGTTTTACCCGGGAAAATTTGGCTAAATTCTTCATTATGAAGAAAGTTCACCTTTCTTACTTTTATTTCATCTGAAATCATCTTGCCACATTTGTTCTTTGGCACAGCTAATACACCATTTTCTGACTTTAAATTCCTAGCTGCTTTTATCGTTCTTTATGAAATGCCTATTCTAGCATTCTCTCTTTTATAGTCCAGCTTTGAGGTACTAATGTCACAATTTGCAATTTTTGAGGCTGCCTTGACAACTGCAACTTTTCTTTCAATTCTTTAATCAGCTGCTTATAGTATTCACAATCAGGACATACCTTGCTTGTACTAGGTGTTTGAAAACCTTTCGGGTCGAAGCCTTCAGCAGCAGCAATGTTATTCACAATTGCTTCTTGAGTTTTGCTTATTTTTCGTTTTGCGAAACCTTTGGCATCACTTGTTGATACCCTCTGAAATTTCAGAAGGGAGACATCAAAAGGAGTTGAATCGACTGATTCTGCTGGTTTAACTCTGGTTCATCTTATGACTGGGATGAAGATGACTTGAGATTTTTCTGCTTTTCTTGCTGAAAATATTTTTCTGCCTGTTGGACAGAACTGGCCAGATTTCACACTGCTCTCTATTGTAGCTTCCAGTTGTTTTGCTGTTTCTATATTAACAGTTTTACAGAATTTTTTTTTCCCCCCCACCAAGAGGGTTACAACAGAATCTTTGTAGAAATTCATACTTGTCCAAAAGTACTGCTTTGTGATGAAACATATTTGTGCATTTTCAGTAAGACATATTTCACTTCTTTGGTTTAGTAACTCTTGTTGTTCTACTGAAAATTCTTTGATATGTTTTAAGCCTTGTTGATGTGTATATGTTTTCAGATGACATCCAGAATTGTCTGCAAGGCCATGCTACAAGGCACTGAAATGTCTTTGATATCCAGTAAACTACAATTCAGTTTTTACTTCCAATTGCCTTTTGTATCAATATTTGATAATGTAAACGTTCTGTATATTTCAGACTTTGCATCATTTAAAAAAGACAACATTAAATCCAAACATTCACTACACAACAGTGTGCTTCAGAATCATTGCTGAAGCATGTTTTTAAACTCCATTGTTGTCACTAAACTTGTCTGTCTCAAAAATAAAAACAACTTCTCCTGATCAAATTAAGTGAGCTCTTTTCAATGGCGTCATTTTTTAGATATGACCTCTTGAAAAATGGGCCAAAATTGACTAATTAAATTTTTTTTAGTAGACTTTAAACTTAGCTAACTTAGTTGTTATTTGAGCAATCCAGGTGCCACTTGCAGAGCTTTTTGACATGCTGACAGGCTGCAGGTGCATATAGAATCAGTTTCAGAAAGTTATTCTTTCAGTAGATACAAGAAGATAAAGTATGGTCAAGATCTGTTATGACAAGATGTATGACCCACTTTGAAAGCATATTTATGATGAATTTACTATAATTTGACTTTTAGTTCTACAATTAAGCTATTGTACCCAAAAGTTGTACAGGATCACTAAGTTTCAGTATGGCAGGTCTGTTAGATACTGAGTAATGGTAAAACAAAGTTGATGATTTACTCCTTTAATTTGCAATGTCAACTGTAATTTGGGGTGCTTCATGTAAGTTCTGTATGTACATCACTGTAAAAATTTCCTCAGTATTAGAGAGGGTAAAGTGGAGACCCCTAGGAGAGTTAACATGGAATGACCCTAGTGGGTTTGGAGGCTGAAAGGCGTTGGGAAAGGTAGTGTTCAATAGCAGTACAACCAGGGGCATGAGGGATGTTGGTGTATAGGGAGAAGGCATCAACAGTGACGAACAGGGATTGAGGAGGTAATGGGGTAGGGATGGTGGAGAAACAGTGAAGGAAGTGATTGGTGTCTTTGACGTGTGAGGCTTGATTACGGACAATTGGTTGGAGGTGTTGGTCAATGAGGGCCAAAATTCTTTCATTAGGGGCACAATAACCAGCCACAACCGGGTATCCAGGATTGTTGTGTTTGTGCATTTTTGGGAGCATGTAGAAGGTGGATGTGCAGAATTTCTTAGGTGTGAGTAGAGAAATGAATTCAGGTTAGAGGTTCTGGGAAGGGCCTAAGCAGGTTGGAATTCTGGGATGGGATCACTCTGATCGAGTTAATAGGTGGAGGAGTCATAATAATTGGCAGAGGTATTCTGCCATGAACTCACTGTGATTCAGAACAAAAGTGGTGGAACCTTTGTCAGCAGGTAGGATGAGTAGTTCAGGATTTGCTTGAGGTTGTGTATAGCTATTCTTTCTTCTTCTGAAAGGTTCATGTTCTGTGGAAGGGACTTGGGGAAGAATAGTGAGGCTAAGTTGAAGGTAAGGAATTCCTTGAAGGTGACCAGCAGGTGGCTAGGTGGAAGAGGGGGAGGATCACAATTGGATGGTAGTATGAAGCGGAAAAGGCAGGGTTCAATGTTGGAATTACATTGATTTTGGTTGAAGGGATTGGCAGCAGAGAAGCACTTCCAATGCAGAAATCAGAAGAAGGCCTTCACAAACAGGCACTATATCCCAGACTTAGTCCGCAAACATATCTCCCATGCCATTTCCCCTTACACCACAATCCTCCCAAGACCCCCAAGAACTGGCCACAAAGGAGTGCCCCCTTTGTCACCCAGTACCACCCCGGACTGGAACAACTGAACCACATCCTTTGCACAAACTTTGATTACCTATCAACATGCCCTGAAACACAGGACACCCTATCTGAGATCCTTTCCACCCCTCCTAAAGTGGTGTTCTGTTGTCCACGCAACCTCCACAACATTCTAGCCCATCCCTACGTCACTACAAATCCCAACACTTTGCCACAAGGATCATATTCCAGTGGAAGAATCAGGTGCAAGACCTGCCCAATCCACCCACTCAGCAATTTGTATTCTAGCCCTGTCACAGGTTCATCCTATCCATCAGCGGCCAGGCTACCTGTGAAACCAGTCCTGTCATTTGCCAGCTCTGCTGCTATCATTGCACAACTTTTTATATTGGTATGACTACCAACCAACAGTCCACCAGGATGAATGGTCACTGCCAAACTACGGCCAAGAGCAAAGTACATCACCCTGTGGCACAATATGCAACTGAACATAAAATGCTCGATTTCAGTGTCTGCTTCACCACCCAAGTCATCTGGAACCTCCCCTCTAAGCTCCATAGCTCCACAGATGGGAGTTATCCTTACAACACATTCTCCACTCCCATAATTATCCCAGCCTCAACCTATAATAACATACTGTTCCCACAGCCTCTGCCCTATAAACTGCTCCCCGTTCTTTTCCCCCAGCCTCTCTGTTTGCCACCCTCTGCCAACGCACCTACTCATCTTTCCCTGCTTCTCTCCCTTTTTTGCCACCTCCCTGTCCCACAACCTCCTGATGTTGCGTCTGTTGGCATTCTAGTTTCTGCTTACTCCACCTGACAGCATTCGTCTGTCCCCCAACCCTTACACTACTATCCCTTCCCTTCCTCATTCCTTCCAGATTGCTGCTTGCGTCCCAAGTGATAGTTGCAATCTGGTCCAAGCTGCCAGAGTTGGCGTTCATGTCTACATGAGGCGTGCTTGCTTCTGTGTATCAATGATGTGTGATTCTCCTTTGCTGATGAAAGTTGTGGCCTGAACTCTGTGTATGTGTCTTTTAATTAAGCTTGTCTGTAATTGTCTGTAACTTAACATTTCTTCTTTATAGTAAGTGAAAATCTATCTTTTTCTACATTGTTGAGCACATATTGGATAGGTGTAAGGTAGTAGAACAGTTCATGATGGAACGGAGCCTCTCTGGCATAGTCTCTCTAAAGAAACAGAAATTCTGCACAATACCTGTACAACAAAGCACAGGTCTCAACAAAGAGGTGTTTCTCTTGTCCAAAGCCCAATGCACAAAACCCACAGAAATTCTGGTCATATGAAAATGTTATTACTGGCACCAAAGTCAAGTGCCCAGTCACTCATAGATTACACAAGAAATGATACTGAGGGTGACAAAGCAAAAGCAAAACTGTGAAACTCTATTTTCAAACTTTCCTTTGCAAAGAAAGATACAAGAATATTGCTGAAGTTTAATTCTTGTATCACTGTAAAGATAATGGATATAAATAGTAGTATCAGTGGTGTTGATGAACAATTGACACTGCCACAACTGAATGAGATCACAGGGCTGGATTGAATTCATATCAGAGCTAAACAGAATTTGTGACAGCCCTTCTTTTATTCACAATATGCCACAGATCCCTCTAAAAATATACTGTGCCCTGTAGTTGGAAGAAAGCTCATTCACACACTCTACAAGAAAGGTAGCAGAAAGGATTAAAAAAAACTACCATCCAATATCACTGACATTCATCTGTTATGCCACCCAGCATGGATACCGAAAATGTGTCATTTGAAAGCCAACTTATGTCTGTCTCACATGACATCCTGAATGCCAAAGATGAAGACAGTCAGATGGATGCAGTATTTCTTCATTTCTCAAATACATTTCACCCAGTACCACTCAAATGCATGTTAGTGAACATGTGATCATTTGGTGCATGAAACGAAATTTTTTACTAAATTTAGGATTTTTTTTTAGATGCAAAATATTATCTTGATGAGTCATTAACAGACATAAAAGTAACTTCAGTCATGCCCCAGGGATGTGAGTTGATACCCTTGCTGTTCAGGTTGTATATTAACAATTTAAAAAAAAAATAGTACTAAAAGTATCAGGTTTTTTTGCAGATGGTACAATAATGAAGCACTAGAATGGCAAGGGAGTCTGCCCAACATTCAGTCAGATCTTGATAAGATTTCGAGAGGGTAAACGATTGGCAACTTGCTTTAGAGATTCAGAAATGTGAAACTGTGCACCTCACAAAATGCAATAATGTATGACTGCAATATCACTAAGTCACAATTGGAATCAGTAAATTCATACAAACATCTGGATGTAACAATCTATGGGGATATGAAATTGAATGATCACACAGGCTCAGCCATAAATAAAGCAGGTAACAGACTTTGATTTATTTGTAGCACTCCGTCTGCAGGCCACAAGTGTCCCATCAGGACCATCCGACCACCGTTTCATCCTCAGTGGAGGATGCGGAGAGGAGGGGCGTGTGATCAGCACACCGCTCTCCCGGTCGTTATGATGGTTTTCTTTGACCGGAGCTGCTACTATTCGGTCGAGTAGCTCCTCAATTGGCATCACGAGGCTGAGTGCACCCCGAAAAATGGCAACAGCACATGGCGGCTGGATGGTCACCCATCCAAGTGCCGGCCACGCCCGACAGCACTTAACTTCGGTGATCTCACGGGAACCGGTGTATCCACTGTGGCAAGGCCATTGCCCGATTTATTTGTAGGTTACACGGAAAATGCAATCTGTCCATAAAGGAGATTCATAATAGACAGTGTTAGACACAGTAAGCTGATCAAAATCACGTTGAACCAAAAAGAAAACGAATAAGAGTCAGAATATTAAATTAAACTCACTGTAGGCCACTAGGTGAACAATATTAATTAATATTACAATTAAATCCTGTAACTTGGAAAGCATGTAGGCTGTTGCAGTAGTACCCTGCGTAACAATTTCCTCATTCTGGGTACCACAACTGTTAACACTCTCTGATTCCGATAACCCTCAAGGGCAAAAACCACAACGATTTGTAGTATCTAGTAATATTGGCATAAGACCATTAATATTATGGAAGTAGCTACAGTGACACAAATTAAATAGAAAATTTTCACTTCAGCTTGGGGGATTCTGTCGTCCATAAGTCTTACCACAATCAGATTACTCTTTATTTTGAGCATTATCCGATCAATGGTGTTTATTGCAAATTTAGTCGCAGGGTCTACTCATGGAAGAAGAATGGTCAGAGAATTGTGTACCTGTATATCACGCAATTTGTCACTCTGGAAGTGGTAGAAACTATTATCCCCTACAGTATCACTGGAAAGAATTAATGTCAAACAGAGGCACAGAAGCACTATAAAGAATTAAGATCAAACATAGGTTGGTTAGATTGACAGGTGGTAGTTTCACTGAGTTGGTGAAGGCAATAAATGGGAATACAAAATCTTTATACTGGTAGTGCCCGACAGATCTGCCACGGTCTACGTTCTGTATCTACAGTTTTACTCTGCAAACCATCATGACGTGCATGGCAGAGGGTACATCCCACTGTGCTGACTATTAGAGTTTCTTCCCATTCCATTCACATACAGAGCATGGAAAGAATGATTGTCTGAATACCTCTGTGTATGCTGTAGTTAATCTAATCTTATCCTCACTATACCTATGTGAGTGATATATAGGGGGTTGCAGTATATCCCTAGTCATCATAAGTCAATTCTTGAAACCTTGTAAAGAGACTTTCTCAAGATAGTTTATGTCTATCTTCAAGAGTCTTCCAGTTCTCTTCCTCCAGTATCTCTGTGACAATTTCCCACATATCAAAAAAACCTGTGGCCATTTGTGCTGCCCTGCTCTGTATACATTCAATATGCCCATTGGTCCTATTTTATGTGGATGCCACACACATGAAAAATATTCTGGAACCAGACACACAAGTGATTTGTAAGCATCTGACTTGTCGACTCATTGCACTTCCCCAGCATTCTACCATTAAATTGAAGTCTAGCGCCTGCTTTATCCACGACTGAGCCAATTTGAACATTCCACTTCATACCACAACAAAGTGTTACACCCAGGTATTTATATGAGTTAACTATTCCCAACAGTGACTCATTGATATTATACTTGTAGGATAATATGTTTTTTCTCATTTTGTGAAGTGCACAATTTTACATTTCTGAACATTCAGAGCAAGTTTCCAATCTTTCCACAACTTCGAAATCTTACCAAGATCTGGCTGAATAATTATGCAGCTTCATTCAGACAGTAGTTCATCATATTGTGTTGAAATGTGACAGTATGGTTGTGAGTCAGCGGAACCAGCAAATTCGTGTCATTATATTAGTTTCAGTAACAGTTAAGGTCCAAATTTTTACACAAACTGGATTTCGACGAGTCATTAACGCCCACCACTTCGATGGTGTCATGGTTGAAAGCAGGCAAGTGGCAAACAGCCCATTGATACTTAGTAAATTTGTTATAAAAGGAATTCCCTCGGTAATCTTTCTTGTGTGTGTTTATTATTCTACTTCATAATTACTCGTTTCTTAAATGACAGCAAAGAATTAAGTTTTCGTGCAACAAATATTTACCGTCATTTCCGGAGACGTTTGGTTCTTGCAGATGCAATGTCCTTCCGTCTGAAATGAAAGAAAATTCCATAATTTATACCGCATGTTTTTCTGAAAACTGCAACAATATGCGTGTCAAAATATGTATTGTTAAGCAACGAATGAAAAATCTTTGCTATAAAAGTCTGACATACAGTGCTCTCATATGATTTTTAATAACTAATGACATGCCCAGGAAAATCAGCCGCTCTGCAAATTGCAGAGTTGTACCAAGTGTACTAATGCCACACACACACACACACACACACAAACGGCGAATAAGAACTCGGCACTCACATTATAAGATGTATGGAGGAATTATGTGACACTATCGACTGACAACAATAACAGTTTGCACAACCGGGCAAGCATTTGACAGTTGTTTGAAAATACTGTCAATGTGCGTCCAGTTCAAAATAGACGCAAGTTTCAAAATCTGAATCGGCTACCGTATGTCTGCAAGAAAGTACAGCGTCAGGAAAAAATCGAATACGGGAATTATTCATACCGGCTACGAAAGAAATAAATGCACACTTATGTATACATTCTTACCAGATCCGCGTTGCTGATAACCGCAACACTACCGTTTAATTCATCAGCAATCAAATTCAACATTTCCTTTTTTACACACGGTGTAAGAATAAGTTTGGGGTGCAATTTCTGGCACAAAAAACAAGCTTTGGTACTATTCATGTAAGCGAATTGCCTGACACGTTTTGCGCAAGATTCTTAAAGACACAAAAGAACGCGTGGTTGGAGTCGGTCTCAGACGCAGGCAACCAGGTAAAAGCAGTGACAAAGACGTCACTCCAGACGCCGAGCCTAAGCTATTAATAACACTTCCGCTACAACGGCGTTTTCCATTTTCTTTCTGGATAATATACAATAGTTGTTTCAAATTTTGACAGTTACGGCAAGCGTTGTTAGCTCTTAGGTTATCTGAAATTAGATCCTTGGAATAAACTACTACACTCCTTTATTTCATAGTTATTATGCGGTCAGAGCCGATCTTAAAGAAACTGATCAACGAAGTCAGAAATGGATTACATCCGCGAAGCAAAACATATTTTTCGATCCGCATCACAATGCGATATATTTAGTCTTACAGAAATAACGTGATGGGCTACAAATACATGCCGACTTAAGTTTTCTATTTGACAGGCTATGGAGAATACATAAAAAAACATGCCCTTGCTTAATGTTGGTGCAACAATGCCTTGGTGCAGTACCCTTTTTTCTCAACGCAATTTACTGCATGAACCTACCTTTAACACTGTTTGTTTTCTGAAACTACGGTAATTAATTAATATCGTATATTTATTGCTCCAGTTTTATCATATTTTATTTATTTTTTCCTTTCGTCACAATAATCATATGGGCATTTCATTTCATAAAGCTGTTGCCACTATTGATCAGCCAGTGGTTATCGTCAAAGGCACATCCTGTTCTTGCAAGCTGTTTGAAAGGCATTTGGTTTTACGCTCAAGATGACCACTGGCATCCTGAAACCGGTAACGGCTGTAAAATCCTAGTGTGATTTGCCGAAAAGAAAAATAACATAAGTCAATCAGTTTTATCTCCAAGACAGTACGTCATTTTTCATTCAAAGACTACAAGCTCTTTTCCGAACAGAATCCCACTGCCATACATTAAGTCTTATTGACACTCTCAACAACACATCCAATATGAAAATGAAAGAAAAACTTAAATAATATGAGATTTACTCAACAAAGCTTCACTCTACAGCTGAATATAACCTGTGACAAACTGAAAATCTGGGTTTTGTTTAGAGTTCAGGATTTGCTTTGTTACAAAATTTCATATGTGACAGTTGTTTGATAATTAGAATATCTTAAAATCATATTACATTCTGCAACAGATAGTTAATATTATGAAAATATATAAACTAGGGTCTCGTTAAAATTACTTGGCACTTCACAAGGTGGTGCTGGTTCCCTCTGATCAGAGTGCTCAACGCCATGCCTGTCCAAACCGTTCACCGCTCCCAAACTACCACAACAACTGGTCAGTTCACTTCAATTCTTTGCCCGGCATTCGTTCTTGATGTGTTTGGATCACGAATCAAGGATCTGGCAATTTTATCTCGTATTTCATCATACATGGAAAACATACCACAACCAATGCACACACATAACAATCTCAATAGGAAGGGGAAAGGTAAATCGGCTTGGGTGATAGCAAAATCTTTAAAGGGGGGCCCTGAGACTCAGGGAAAGTACCTCTTTTTTAGGCTAACATAAGTATCCAATGACTCAAAATTGAATGAAATTAAGCTTATTGAAAACCTCAGACAGGCAGGTACTAGAGACGTTAAAATATCACAAGATTGTCATAAAAGTACAGCGAAAAATAATGTTACGATGTCACAAGATTCTCATAAAAGAACAGTGAAAAATAGTATTAGTATATTGCATCACAATATCAGGGGATTAAAAAAAACAAAGTAGATGACCTTCTTGTTTGTTTAGAAGTTTAGAAACTGTGGATGAAATAGATGTACTATGCTTATCTGAACATCATATAGGCATAGGTATAGAAAAGATAAACATAGCTGGATATAAGCATTCAGCACATGCAAGTAAGGATGCGATGGAGAGTGAAGAAGTTCCCATATATGTTAAAATTTATCTTAGTGTGAAAAATTTAGGAACTAAAAAATTTTGTGTAGAGCAACATACAGAAGCTTGTGCATGTGAGCTTCAACTAAACAATGATGGTACTTTTATAATTATAGCTGTGTACAGGGTCCAACTGGGAAATTTTCAGTTATTTTTAGAAACTTGGCTTCTTTGTTGTGCTATCTGTGAGACAGAAGGAAGCAAACTACTCTTTGTGGAGATTTCAACGTAGATTTTCTGAAGAAGTATGACAGAAAGCTTGATCTTAAAGTATTACTTGGTTTTTCCAATTTGACATCAGTTATTGATTTTCCTACTCTAGCAGTACAGGAAAGCAGTACACTGACTATGCTTGTGCATAGTACACTGACAGATAATGTTTTTGTACACCAAGATAAATTAAATCAAATACACACTTCTCCTGTTACGAATGGTCTGTCTGGTCATGATGCATAGCTACTTACAGTATATAACATAGCTCCATACAGAAATGCAAAACAATCCTCCAACTGCAAATTTTGGGGAAAGCTTGCAACAGTTAGAATGGGGTGATGTGTACAGGAAACCTTATGCTTATTTAAAATTTAAACTATTTTGGGATACCTTTGTGGCTAAGAAAACAGTGAAACATAATTGTTAGAAACCATCTAAAAGTAAGAAACCGTCTAAAATGCCATGGCTTACTAAACAGATAAAAATTCTTGTAAACAGAAAAGGGAAATGTATCTTATAGCTACAAGAAGTAATGACCCAGAAACAGTCAAAAATTATAAACACTACTGCACTGTATTAAGAAAATTTATTAAATGTCCAGAAATATGTGCATTATGTCTGAGATTAGCACCTCTGATGATAAAATTAAAACAATTTGGAATATTGTGAAAAGGGAAACAGAGCAACTGAGAGCACAGGAAGACTGTGCTTCTATCAAACTCACTGAAAGGTTTGTTAACAAAAAGTCAGAAGTAGAAAATATTTTAATAATCATTTTTAAGTGTTGTAGAGAAAATAGGATCCATTTATCCAGTAGAAAATGCCTGGCTGTATATGGAAGAGGCAATACCTACACAATTTGATAAAATTGAAACCTCCTACCGAAATTAGGAAAATAATAATTTCACTCAAAAGTAAAAGCTTTTATGGAACTGATGGCATTTCCATCAGATTACTAAAGGCTTGTTGCCAACAGATAAGTAGGATTCTCAGTCACATATTTAGTAGCTCGCTGAAACAGAGCATTTTCCAGATGTTGTTGTTGTTGTGGTCTTCAGTCCTGAGACTGGTTTGATGCAGCTCTCCATGCTACTCTATCCTGTGCAAGCTTCTTCATCTCCCAGTATCTACTGCAACCTACATCCTTCTGAATCTGCTTAGTGTATTCATCTCTTGGTCTCCCTCTACGATTTTTACCCTCCACACTGCCCTCCAATGCTAAATTTGTGATCCCTTGATGCCTCAAAACATGTCCTACCAACCGATCCCTTCTTCTAGTCAAGTTGTGCCACAAACTTCTCTTCTCCCCAATCCTATTCAATACCTCCTCATTAGTTACGTGATCTACCCACCTTATCTTCAGCATTCTTCTGTAGCACCACATTTCGAAAGCTTCTATTCTCTTCTTGTCCAAACTAGTTATCGTCCATGTTTCACTTCCATACATGGCTACACTCCATACAAATACTTTCAGAAACGACTTCCTGACACTTAAATCTATACTCGATGTTAACAAATTCCTCTTCTTGAGAAACGCTTTCCTTGCCATTGCCAGTCTACATTTTATATCCTCTCTACTTCGACCATCATCGGTTATTTTACTCCCTAAATAGCAAAACTCCTTTACTACTTTAAGTGTCTCATTTCCTAATCTAATTCCCTCAGCATCACCCGACTTAATTTGACTACATTCCATTATCCTCGTTTTGCTTTTGTTGATGTTCATCTTATATCCTGCTTTCAAGACACTGTCCATTCCGTTCAACTGCTCTTCCAAGTCCTTTGCTGTCTCTGACAGAATTACAATGTCATCGGCGAACCTCAAAGTTTTTACTTCTTCTCCATGAATTTTAATACCTACTCCGAATTTTTCTTTTGTTTCCTTTATTGCTTGCTCAATATACAGATTGAATAACATCGGGGAGAGGCTACAACCCTGTCTTACTCCTTTCCCAACCACTGCTTCCCTTTCATGCCCCTCGACTCTTATAACTGCCATCTGGTTTCTGTACAAACTGTAAATAGCCTTTCGCTCCCTGTATTTTACCCCTGCCACCTTCAGAATTTGAAAGAGAGTATTCCAGTTAACATTGTCAAAAGCTTTCTCTAAGTCTACAAATGCTAGAAACGTAGGTTTGCCTTTTCTTAATCTTTCTTCTAAGATAAGTCGTAAGGTCAGTATTGCCTCACGTGTTCCAACATTTCTACGGAATCCAAACTGATCTTCCCCGAGGTCGGCTTCTACCAGTTTTTCCATTCGTCTGTAAAGAATTCGCGTTAGTATTTTGCAGCTGTGACTTATTAAACTGATAGTTCGGTAATTTTCACATCTGTCAACACCTGCTTTCTTTGGGATTGGAATTATTATATTCTTCTTGAAGTCTGAGGGTATTTCGCCTGTCTCATACATCGTGCTCACCAGATGGTAGAGTTTTGTCATGACTGGCTCTCCCGAGGCCATCAGTAGTTCAAATGGAATGTTGTCTACTCCCGGGGCCTTGTTTCGACTTAGGTCTTTCAGTGCTCTGTCAAACTCTTCACGCAGTATCTTATCTCCCATTTCGTCTTCATCTACATCCTCTTCCATTTCCATAATATTGTCCTCAAGTACATCGCCCTTGTACAAACCCTCTATATACTCCTTCCACCTTTCTGCCTTCCCTTCTTTGCTTAGAACTGGGTTTCCATCTGAGCTCTTGATATTCATACAAGTGGTTCTCTTCTCTCCAAAGGTCTCTTTAATTTTCCTGTAGGCAGTATCTATCTTACCCCTAGTGAGACAAGCCTCTACATCCTTACATTTGTCCTCTAGCCATCCCTGCTTAGCCATTTTGCACTTCCTGTCGATATCATTTTTGAGACGTCTGTATTCCTTTTTGCCTGCTTCATTTACTGCATTTTTATATTTTCTCCTTTCATCAATTAAATTCAATATTTCTTCTGTTACCCAAGGATTTCTATTAGCCCTCGTCTTTTTACCTACTTGATCCTCTGCTGCCTTCACTACTTCATCCCTCAGAGCTACCCATTCTTCTTCTACTGTATTTCTTTCCCCCATTCCTGTCAACTGTTCCCTTATGCTCTCCCTGAAACTCTCTACAACCTCTGGTTCTTTCAGTTTATCCAGGTCCCATCTCCTTAAATTCCCACCTTTTTGCAGTTTCTTCAGTTTCAATCTGCAGTTCATAACCAATAGATTGTGGTCAGAATCCACATCTGCCCCAGGAAATGTCTTACAATTTAAAAACTGGTTCCTAAATCTCTGTCTTACCATTATATAATCTATCTGATACCTACTAGTATCTCCAGGATTCTTCCAGGTATACAACCTTCTTTTATGATTCTTGAACCAAGTGTTGGCTATGATTAAGTTATGCTCTGTGCAAAATTCTACAAGGCGGCTTCCTCTTTCATTCCTTCCCCCCAATCCATATTCACCTACTATGTTTCCTTCTCTCCCTTTTCCTACTGACGAATTCCAGTCACCAATGACTATTAAATTTTCGTCTCCTTTCACTACCTGAATAATTTCTTTTATCTCGTCATACATTTCATCTATTTCTTCATCATCTGCAGAGGTAGTTGGCATATAAACTTATACTACTGTAGTAGGCATGGGCTTTGTGTCTATCTTGGCCACAATAATGCGTTCACTATGCTGTTTGTAGTAGCTAACCCGCACTCCTATTTTTTTATTCATTATTAAACCTACTCCTGCATTACCCCTATTTGATTTTGTATTTATAACCCTGTAATCACCTGACCAAAAGTCTTGTTCCTCCTGCCACCGAACTTCACTAATTCCCACTATATCTAATTTTAACCTATCCATTTCCCTTTTTAAATTTTCTAACCTACCTGCCCGATTAAGGGATCTGACATTCCACGCTCCGATCCGTAGGACGCCAGTTTTCTTTCTCCTGATAACGACGTCCTCCTGAGTAGTCCCCGCCCGGAGATCCGAATGGGGGAGTATTTTACCTCCGGAATATTTTACCCAAGAGGACGCCATCATCATTTAATCATACAGTAGAGCTGCATGTCCTCGGGAAAAATTACGGCTGTAGTTTCCCCTTGCTTTCAGCCGTTCGCAGTACCTGCACAGCAAGGCCGTTTTGGTTAATGTTACAAGGCCAGATCAGTCAATCATCCAGACTGTTGCCCCTGCAACTACTGAAAAAGCTGCTGCCCCTCTTCAGGAACCACATGTTTGTCTAGCCTCTCAACAGATACCCCTCCGTTGTGGTTGCACCTACGGTACGGCCATCTGTATCGCTGAGGCACGCAAGCCTCCCCACCAGCGGCAAGGTCCATGGTTCATGGGGGGGATTTTCCAGATATACTGAAATATGTTATTGTTAAACAATTGCATAAAGAAGGGCATAGGTCTGACACTAACTACTGCCCAATCTCACTTCCGACAGCTGTACCCAAAATTCTTGAAAAAATTATGTATTCAAGGGCAGCTTCACATATTTGTAAAAATGAAGTACTAAGCATGGAAGACATTGAGGAACTGAACATAACTGAAAGTGACATTAGAAACCGAGCACTTCTCAGAAGGATACTAAAAGAAAAGAGGTTTCACGACAGATCACCCTGTAAAAAGACTGGCGCCCTTCGGACAAAGGAGAGAAAGGAGAAACATAGCCAGAGAATGCGGGATTACTGGGCAAACATCAAGTCCTTCTCCAGGCTGAAAAGCTGAATATCGTGGTCCTTAGCTGGCCCATTCGAAAGAAGAAGAAGAAGAACTAACAAAATGTCAATTTGCTTTTCAAAAAGGCTTTTCAATAGAAAGTTATATATATGCCTTCACTGATCAAATATTAAATGCTCTGAATAACTGATCGTCACGCACTGGGATATTTTGTGATTTCTCAAAGGTTTTTGACCGTGCAAATAATGAAATTCTTCTACATAAGCTTAGGTATTGTGCACAAATGGTTTAATTCATATTTAACTGGGAGAATTCAGAAGGTTGAAATTAACAGTACCGATAGTCTGTAAAAATCAGCAGAGTGCTCTGACTGGGGGTATCAAGAATTGTGTTTCACAGGGTTCAGTCTTGGGTTCCTTATTGTTCTTAACATATGATATTAATGACGTGCCTCTCTATATTCATGAAGGTGCAAAGCTAGTTCTTGTTGCCAATGATACAAGTGTAGTAATCACACTCAAAAAACAAGATTTAGCCATGGAAATTTTAAATAATGCCTTCCACAAAATTATTAAAGGATTCTCTGTGAATGGAGTCTCACTAAATTTTGAGAAAACACAGTATATACAATTCTGTACAACAAATTGCATAACACCATAGTTAGATACAGACTTTGAACTGATGTCTTGCTAAGGCAGGATATTCCAAATTTCTGGGGAAGTGTATTGATGAGAAACTGAATTGGAAGAAACACATTGATGATGTGCTGAAGTGGTTAGGTTCAGACACTTATGCTATTAGTGTTATTACAAATTTTGGTGATAAACGTATCAGCAAATTAGCCTCCTATGCTTGTTTTTATTCACTGCTTTGATACGGCATCATATTTTGGGGTAATTCATCATTAAGAGAATAATAGCTGGAACCCATCCAAGATCACCTTGCAGACGTTTATTTAAGGAACTTGGGGTATTCACAGTTCCTTCACAATACATATATTCACTTATGCAATTTGTTATTAATAACCCATCCCAGTTAAAAAAAAATAACAGTGACGTGACTACAGTAGAAGAAAGGGTAATACTCACTATTCTGGGGTAAATCTGACTTTGGCACAGAATTATGCTGCCGCAAAAATCTTTGGTTGTTTGCCAAATAGCATTAAAAGTCTGACAGACAGCCAACCAAAATTTAAAAACAAAAGAATTTTTGAATGACTACTCCTTCTACTCAATAGATAATTTTTTTAGATATGAAGTAATAACTATTAAAAAAATGTGTGATGAAAACTTAAGTTAAACTGACACATTCCACATCATTACAAAATGTCATTTTCATGATCTCTGGAACAAGTATTAATTTAATGTAACACAATGTAATGAAATATGCACGTTTCAAGCCCAGCGCTAACTAAACACTACTGGATACTTCCACACAAGACATGATTCAGTGTGTGTGTGTGTGTGTGTGTGTGTGTGTGTGTGTGTGTGTGTGTGTGTGTGTGTGTGTGTGTGTCTATATATATTTATAATAGAAGGAAACATTCCACGAAGGAAAAATATACGTAAAAACAAAGATGATGTGACTTACCAAATGAAAGTGCTGGCAGGTCGACAGACACACAAACGAGCACAAACATACACACAAAATTCAAGCTTTCGCAACAAACTGTTGCCTCATCAGGAAAGAGGGAAGGAGAGGGAAAGACAAAAGGATATGGGTTTTAAGGGAGAGGGTAAGGAGTCTTTAAATATGTCTGCTTGTGTCTGTATATGTGTGGATGGATATGTGTGTGTGTGCGAGTGTATACCCGTCCTTTTTTCCCCCTAAGGTAAGTCTTTCCGCTCCCGGGACTGGAATGACTCCTTACCCTCTCCCTTAAAACCCACATCCTTTCGTCTTTCCCTCTCCTTCCCTCTTTCCTGATGAGGCAACAGTTTGTTGCGAAAGCTTGAATTTTGTGTGTATGTTTGTGTGTCTGTCGACCTGCCAGCACTTTCATTTGGTAAGTCACATCATCTTTGTTTTTAGGTATGAGATATTTTCACAATGCTTTGCACACACATACAAAAACTCAAAAACGTTTTTAAGCATTCACAAATGTTCGATATGTGCCCCTTTAGTGATTCGGCAGACATCAAGCCGATAATCAAGTTCCTCCCACACTCGGCGCAGCATGTCCCCATCAATGAGTTCGAAAGCATCGTTGATGCGAGCTCATAGTTCTGGCACGTTTCTTGGTAGAGGAGGTTTAAACACTGAATCTTTCACATAACCCCACAGAAAGAAATCGCATGGGGTTAAGTCGGGAGAGCGTGGAGGCCATGACATGAATTGCTGATCATGATCTCCACTATGACCGATCCATCGGTTTTCCAATCTCCTGTTTAAGAAATGCCGAACATCATGATGGAAGTGCGGTGGAGCACCATCCTGTTGAAAGATGAAGTCGGCGCTGTCATTCTCCAGTTGTGGCATGAGCCAATTTTCCAGCATGTCTAGATACACGTGTCCTGTAACTTTTTTTCGCAGAAGAAAAAGGGGCCGTAAACTTTAAACCGTAAGATTGCACAAAACACGTTAACTTTTGGTGAATTGCGAATTTGATGTACGAATGCGTGAGGATTCTCTACTGCCCAGATTCGCACATTGTGTCTGTTCACATCACCATTAAGAAAAAATGTTGCTTCATCACTGAAAACAAGTTTCGCACTGAACGCATCCTCTTCCATGAGCTGTTGCAACCGCGCCGAAAATTCAAAGCGTTTGACTTTCTCATTGGGTGTCATGGCTTGTAGCAATTGTAAACGGTAAGGCTTCTGCTTTAGCCTTTTCCGTAAGATTTTCCAAACCGTCGGCTGTGGTACGTTTAGCTCCCTGCTTGCTTTTTTCGTCAACTTCCGCGGGCTACGCGTGAAACTTGCCCGCACGCGTTCAACCGTTTCTTCGCTCACTGCAGGCCGACCCGTTGATTTCCCCTTACAGAGGCATCCAGAAGCTTTAAACTGCGCATACCATCACCGAATGGACTTAGCAGTTGGTGGATCTTTGTTGAACTTCGTCCTGAAGTGTCGTTGCACTGTTATGACTGACTGATGAGTGCATTTCAAGCACGACATATGCTTTCTCGGCTCCTGTCGCCATTTTGTCTCACTGCACTATCGAGCGCTCTGGCGGCAGAAACCTGAAGTGCGGCTTCAGCCGAACAAAACTTTATGAGGTTTTTCTACGTATCTGTAGTGTGTCGTGACCATATGTCAATGAATGGAGCTACAGTGAATTTATGAAATCGCTTCAATCATTTGTAATAGCCCTGTATATACTATACAGAGGATATATAAGTATATATATCCTCTGCATTGTTTAATGACTTTTCCTATATCTGTACAAGATGTCACAGGACCAAAATCAAATAAACAAATTACCCTCACACTGGCTACACAATCTGCTGTGTTACCAGTCAATGAGCAGTCCTCGTTGGCACTTAATTACAGATTATAGGCGACCGAGCAAGGTAGTGTAGTGGTAGCATACTGGACTCGCATTCAGGAGGATGGCGGTTCAAACCCGCATCCGGCCATCATGATTTAGGTTTCCTATGATTTCCCTAAATCACTTCAGGAAAATTCCATGATGATTCCTTTGAAAGGGCATGGCCAACTTCCGTCCCCTTCCTTCCCAAATCCAATGGGACTGATGGCCTCGCTGTTTGGTGCCTCCCCCAAATCAATCAACCAATTATAGACGACCGAGTAAAGATGTTGCAGTGGTAGCACACTGGACTTGCATTCGGGAGAGTGACGGTTCAAACCTGAATCCGACCGTCCCGATTTAGGTTTCCCATGATTTATCTAAATTGTTTCAGGCAAATTCCAGAATGGTTCCTTTGAAAGAGAATGGCCAAATCCTTCTCCATCCTTCCCAAATCCGATGGGACCGATGACCTTGCTGAATCAGTCAACCAATTATAGGCAACACAGACAGATCCCAGATGAAAAAAGAATGATAGCAAATAAAAAAGTCACTACAATGATGAAAATTATGTGGCAAAGAATTAGAAATAACAAATTACATTCAAACAAATTAATGAATAAAAATGATTATCAAATTCTTTTGACTGGATCCAGAAATAAAAAAAAAAAAAAAATTCACAGCTCTTGATGAGATTCAAACGTATGACCTACCACATGGCTTGTTAATACACTAACCATTGCATTAAAGCCCAACACTCAGCAGCATCATTGTACTTTAGACTTCAATCACCAAGTCGCAATGATGAATTGCGGTCTTCAAAACTCTGTTTCATCCAAAGTTGTGCAAATAAAGGTTACAATAGAATTTATCACAAGTTTGATGGGGAACATGGTTATATAATTGTGTACCTCTAGGAACAAGACTTTTCTGATAGGTTGATGTCCTAGCACAGGAGACACGGGTGCTATTGCCGTTTCTTGTTCCACAACTGTGCACACAGTTATTTAGCTGATATGCATTGGAGGTTCCTAAATATTCTCTCGTGAAGACTATTGTTTCAAATATCTACAGGCATGGAATGTTAAATATTTTTAACGCTAGGAAAAGAGGGCAACACAAATCTTGTTTCTTTACACTGCATATGATTCTGGAATATCGTTTTTGAGTTTTGAATATGGATTGATTATAAGGTACAGTCCCCATTTCCCCAGAATATTATTCCACATCTGATTGCTGACTGGAAATATATGTGGTATGCTTCTATTACTGTTTCTCAGTTACAGCTCATGTTAAGTATCCATTGCATATAATGGATTGATGTAGACGTAGAGGTAGAGGCAGATGTAGATAGCAGTTTAGCTGTAAGAACTTTAATATGCATATTCCATTTTAGGTCACTCTGCAGATATATTCCTAGGAATTTCATATCATCAACCAATTTTAAATTTTGTTACTTATTTTCAGTGAGTGGTAATTTTGTTGCTTAAGGTGGGATATATGAAAGTTCATGGCTACTGCTTTTTCAGTGTTTATAATAAGTTTATTTCTTTCGAGGCAGGGAGTTAGCTACAGCAATGTGTGTCTAGATGTTTGAAGGTCTTTTTGGTTTAACATTGTAATCAAAATACTGGTGTCATCAACAAATAAAATTTCCTTTTGGCATAGACAGTTTAATTCATGTCATCTACAATACTGGCCCTTAAAATTGCTACGCCATGAAGATGACACGCTACAGACGCGAAATTTAACCGACAGGAAGAAGATGCTGTGATATGCAAATGATTAGCTTTTCAGAGCATTCACACAAGGTTGGCGCCGGTGGCGACACCTACAATGCACAGACATGAGGAAAGTTTCCAACCGATTTCTCATACACACACAGCAGTTGACCGATGTTGCCTGGTGAAACGTTGTTGTGATGCCTTGCATAAGGAGGAGAAATGCGTACCATCAAGTTTCCGACTTTGATAAAGGTCGGATTGTAGCCTATCGCAATTGCAGTTTATCATATCGTGACATTGCTGCTCGTGTTAGTCGAGATCCAATGACTTTTAGCAGAATATCGAATCGGTGGGTTCAGGAGGGTAATACGGAACGCCATGCTGGATCCCAACGGCATCGTATCACTAGCAGTCGGGATGACAAGCATCTTATCCGCATGGGTGTAACGGATCATGCAGCCACGTCTGGATCCATGAGTTAACAGATGGGGATGTTTGCAAGACAACAACCATCTGCATGAACAGTTCGATGAGGTTTGCAGCAGCACGGACTATCAGCTCGGAGACCACGGCTGTGGTTACCCTTGGTGCTGCATCACAGACAGGAGCGCATGCGATGGTGTACTCAATGACGAACCTGGGTGCACGAATGGCAAAATTTCATTTTTTCGGATGAATCCAGGTTCTGTTTACAGCATCATAATGGTCGCATCCGTGTTTGGTGAAATCGCGGTGAAAGCACATTGGAAGCGTGTATTCATCATCGCCATACTGGCGCGCGGTGAAAGCACATTGGAAGCGTGTATTCATCATCGCCATACTGGCGTATCATCCAGCGTGATGGTATGGGGTGCCATTGGTTACATGTCTCGGTCACCTCTTGTTCTCATCGACGGCACTTTGAACAGTGGACGTTACATTTCAGATGTGAGAACGAAGTTTTTCGCGGCGGCACTTATGTATAAAATATTCTTGGTATTCTTGCCGCGTCAGTGAACTGACGCGGCAAGAATACCGAGAATATTTTATACACATTTCAGATGTGTTTACGACCCGTGGCTCTACCCTTCATTCGATCAGCAGGATAACACACGACCGCATGATGCAGGTCCTGTACGGGCCTTTCTGGATACAGAAAACGTTCGACGACTGCCCTGGCCAGCACATTCTCCAGATCTCTCACCAATTGAAAACGTCTGGTCAATGGTGAATGAGCAACTGGCTCATCCCAATATGCCAGTCACTACTCTTGATGAACTGTGGTATTGTGTTGAAGATGCATGGGCAGCTGTACCTGTACACGCCATCCAAGCTCTGTTTGACTCAATGCCCAGGCGTATCAAGGCCGTTATTATGGCCAGAGGTGGTTTCTCAGGATCTATGCACCCAAATTGCATGGAAATGTAATCACATGTCAGTTCTAGTATAATATATTTGTCCAATGAATACCCGTTTATCATCTGCATTTCTTCTTGGTGTAGCAATTTTAGTGGCCAGTAGTGTATGTACAAAAGACAGAGGATTGCACATAATGTCGACCTTTGTGGCACGCCATATTTCACTGTAGCTTTTTCTGATGTGTAGGCTGTTGTTCTTATAATTTTTCAAGTGATTTTATCCTATTTAAGAACAATTTTTTGTCATCAATTAGCAAGATATGATCTAACCTTTCATCTGAAATACCTCTAATTCCCTCTCTTTCCAGTTTATGTAATAGAATAATGTGATCTATAATATCAAATGCTTTGAATAGGTCCAAGAAAATTCCAGAAGCCATTTCCTTTCCAAGAAAATTCCAGAAGCCATTTCCTTTTCATCTATAGCTTTTAAGATAGCACGCAGAAATCCATAAATGCTGTGGTTGTTGATCTTGACTGCCTGAAACCATGCTGATGATTCGACAGCAAAGAGTTTTTGTTAATAAACTCTTGCAATATATTGTAAAAGAGTTCATCAAAGATCTTTAAAAAGTTACAAAGCTTAGCTAGAGGCCTGTAATTTTTAACATTGTCTGTGGCTCCGTTTTTGTGGAAGGGGGCTTACCTCCGCAACCTTAAGATCTGGAAAAAGTACCAGTGGAGAAGGAGTGATTAATGATATGCTTCAGTGGTTCTACAATATAATCTCCTGTTTGGTTTATAACATAGTCTCGATCATCATCAAAGCCACATGAAGGTTTCTTTAATGATCTAACTGCCAGTATGACCTCATTGTGTGTGACCTCTTTGAGAAACATAGACCCACTGGGGGGTTTGTTGTTTTCAATGTGGTGCACATTAAGAGTCTGGTTGAAATCATTTGCCATTTTGCTAAATTACTCATTGCTACTGCAGTGGCATCAGATATTTATACATTTTCCAGACTTACGCTAATAGCATTTGCCACTGGCTTGGTGCCTGTTTCAGAACACATGATGTTCCACGTGGCCCGTGTCTTGTTTTTTGATTTGTAGGTGTATTCACTTTTTGTTGTAGATCTATTGCACCCTTTGATATATGAAGGGGTAAAAAAAAAGAGAGAATTATTTTTTAAAAGCTATATACTTTCAAATTGTTTACAAAACAACCTTATTCTCTTCAAAATACTCTCCATTACAACTAATACATTTGTCCCACCGGTGCTTCCACTGTTCAAAACAATTTTTGTAGTCATCTTTAGAAACTGCTGGCAGCTCCTCCCGTGTTTTGATTTGATTTAATTTTTTATTGGTCCAGTTTTATCATACAGCACAAATTGTAGAATTGATATTGGACACGTCAAAGATAAGTTACAATTATACATAGTATTAGCAAAATAGTACGCAAATTAAAAATAGGTACCAATTACAATTAATTTTGTTACAGATTCATAAGTTCTCTGACAGAATAGAAACAGTGCTTTATTAGAAATGCCTTTAGTTTAGCTTTAAATACTGGATGAGTAGAATTTTTTTTATTTCCTCTGGTATCTTATTGTATAGTATTACACCAATGTTGAGTATGCTCCTCTGATAGGTGGTTGTTCTGTGATATTTTTGATGTATATTTGATTTCCCTCTGGTACTATAGTTGTGTACATTTTTGTTCTGTTGCAGTTTGCCTGTTTTCAGGAGGTAGTCCCTAGTGAACAAGATCTTAGTAAAATGGGATTTATAGGACTCCATCTTTTTAAGGCCACAAATTATTATTAGAGCTCTTTTTTGCATGCTAAAAACCTTTACACTGTGAGTTGAGTATCCCCAGAAAACGATCTCATATCGGACTAGTGAGTGGAACTGTGCATAGTATGCCTGCAGTACTGTTGTTTTGCTTGTTGTAGCCTTTAAAATTCTTAGGCCGTAGCACACAGATGATAGTTTTCTAGACAAGTTATTTATAAGTGTGTCCTACTTTAATTCTTGCTGATCACATAGACCCAAAAATTTTGTGACACATTTTCTATGGGATCATTTTTTAATTGTGATTGAATAGACATTTGATTAGTTGGAGGAATTAAATGAAAATCAACACACACAGTTTTTTTCAGTATTTATAATGAGTTCTTCTTGACTTCTTCAATGTTGTCAAATCAGTGTCCTTTCCCGCTCCTTCTCATGCATGGAGATAAGAAAAAGTCACACAGAGCCAGGTCACGAGAGTAAGGTGCATGAGGCAGTGGAACCATGCCATTTTTAGCCTAAAACTGTCTAACAGAGATGGCTGCGTGTGCAGGTGCATTGTCTTGGTAGAAGAAAAAGTTTCTTGTGTGCCCAAATCTTCCACTAAAATTCTCTGAACCGAGCTCCAAGATAACTCACTAATCTCTGACAGTTGATCAATTTTCTGTTGACGGACTTTGAGCACGAGCCCTCGAATGTTTTCAACTTTTTCTTCGATTCCAGCAGCTGATGGTCATCCACAACGAGGTTTGTCATTGATCAACATATTGCCATTTTTAAATCGAGCAAACCACTCGTACACTTGGGTTTATCCCAAAGCATCATCTTGCTAAACTGTTTTCAACATTAAAGCAGTTTTAGCAGCATTTTTACTGAGTAGAACACAAAATTTCACAGCAGCATATTGTTCACTTCAACTTTCCATCATAAAAAATGAAACAAGAACAAAACAGCACTAACAAAAACAATCACTGCAGATGAACAGTACAAGCCAAGTCGACAACACAGGCAGCATGGAACTGACAATGAGTTGCGCTATACACACCTAGTGGCAGAACGCATACAACACAAGCTCCGCCCACGGCAATGTTGTTCCCTTTTTTTTTTTTTTTTTTTTTTTTCCAGCTTCAGCAATGAAACTGAACTTTTCGTCTTGAGTTTGTTCGTAGAGGATAGCTTTAAAAGCCGTGAACAAAGCAATCATGATTTTGGTTCTGCCGCAGGTTGTTGATCACCGCTTTCTCTGATACATTACACATCATGAGGTTATGGTTAGGTTAGGACACGAGTTGAAATTCATGTTTACAAAACAATGCCGCAGTTCAATCACTGGTGACTTAAAATCAGGTGTTGACAGGGCATCTTGCATTTTCAACATAACTTGCAGCAGTTACTTTCAATTTGCTCAGCGTTACATATTAACAGCATTTGTGAATTGGCTTGCCGTGTTTGTGTGTTATCTGTAACCGAGTAATAGCCGGTGGCCGATGTGGCAACACCACAGTGGTAAGTGATAGATGTAATAATGAAAACTGTGCATATGGTATGTAAAAATGTTTGCCTGACACTAACCACGATTTTTCCCCAATTTGTAAGAAATTTTCATAGCTTGAGAATAAATTCTTTCACATTTATTGAACAAGTATTTTTCATGTTTACTTTTAATTAAAAAATGTGTTAGGCATACAAAAATAATTGTTTACAAACTCGCAGCCAAAGGCGAACCATTATAACACAACTGTAGCACAGTTAATGCTGTTCACTATTTGATCTCACAGTCTATAAGTATACATACTGTAGCAATAACAATAACATTAAAATTCAAAGCTAATCGAACCGATTAGGATCAATAGATGGAAAAAAACAAACCTTCCTGCGTAAAATAGTGAGAAATGGATTGCCTTGAGAATAGGTTCGAGACTGAGTAGAGTCTGGTGTGTAACATGACAAGAGTCTGAACATATTTTGTGTTTGTGAGAAATGATATAAATAGTTATTGTGTACCAAAAAGTGTGTTAGATGATCATTAGTTCCTATCCGCTAATATCAAATAATCACAGTGGTGACTATGAGGCAGTAGATACTTCACAACTCTGGATTAACAGTGTGATGTACAACACTGGTCATTTACCCACAATGGCAAACTGGCATCAGCAGCAACATGTGGTGTTCTTCAGTCAGAACAAAGACTCAGATGGTGAACTGCACACTGTCATCATTCTGTCTGCACAGAACAAAGCAAATTGGAGGAGGCAGGAGGCTGGGACTACAAACTACACAGACAACAGAGATAATGGCGGACCAAGCCGCAAACAAAGCAACCAGCAGCAACTCTAGTATAGTGTGGGCACGAACATATCCTATGATGTCACAGGCCGTCAAACCTTCCACAAAGTGTCATATGTGGGACACTTCCATGATCAATCGGTTTTGTTGAAGAAAACAACTGCACTGGATTCTACCACCCCATACCATAGCCTAATGTTTCTGTTTGCCTTATACCATTGGAACCATGTGATGTGCTTCAGTTTCACTATTGTACTGGTAATAGCTGCACAGCCATGCAAGATATGCACCGAGTGTACTGTGGCATCACAAGTGTGCCCGAAATTTTCTCCATCCAAATCTGGCAGAATGACGCCCTTCCAACAAGTGAATAGCGACAAGCCCCTGAGATCAGGAACCTTTCCAAAATTATCAGCATTCCAGGTCAGCCATCCACAGACTAGTCAGATTAATTCTATAAAGTTAAGGAGCAACAGACAATACACAAAAGGTCATAACAGTGCTGAACAATATTGCTGAAAATCCTCATCTTATTAGTGACATTGCCTCTCCCCCTACATTAAACAAGTTTGATACCACAAAAAAGGCTTTATTGTTACGTTTGTTGAAGGCAACTGAATGACAAATATGCCTGGTCTTGTATGAAGAAGAAATTGGAAACAGGAAGTCTTCTCAGCTATGAAGACTCCTTAGGCAAGCTATAGGATCCGACATTTTTTCGGATGACATCTTGTGGCGAGTATGGATATTCGAACTTCCACCACCACGCTTACTTCAAGGGAACAGTAAACTACAGAAGTTGAATTGAACTTGGCCGATATAATCCATGCGGTACTGCAGTTAAATAATAAGCCAGATTCAAATATCAGATATATTTTTCAAGCTACACGGTCAGCCACTTTTCTACAGCAAGAAAGCTGTGGCCCCAGTGAAACACAAGTACTTGTGAACTCATCCACAGCCAGTCATGGAATATGCAAAGACTTACTGGAACCACAATGACAACACGGAATGACAGATAACCAAGCTATCAAGGAAGCAGCTGATCCCTCATGACTGAAGGATGTTCCCCAAGGTAGTCGACCTCGCGGAGAGGTCAAAACAATGCTTCACATACCACTGACTTAGCTCTTCAACAAATATGTTGGTATCAAAAGAAGTTTGGCAAAATAGTGCACAACTGTATTTCACCTTGCAATTTCAAATATCAGCATCTACGGCCTACTGTAGGAGCACTGGGCAGTGTAAGGCAAGATGCAAGCAGGCTACAAGGTGTAGATTGCCAAAACAAGCTTATACTCTATCAGTCTACAGACCCCACACTCCTCCTATGGAATTGTGTGTCAGGCCACTGGTTTCTGGTAGATTCGGGATTGGCAGTTTCAACAAATAATTTTTTACTAGTGGAAGAAACACACCTGTTCGTCAATGTGGAATGACACACCTGTTCGCCATTATGCAATAAGACAACTGACAAATTATTTCAAACTTTGGTGCAACTTCAACTGTGACTTTGTGATAGCAGATGGGTCAGTGCTAATATTGGGAGCAGATTTTCTTTGACACACAAACTTTCACTAAACTTAGCTATGGAAGTGATTAAACATACTATTGCAGGGCAATCAGTACAGGCATTCAAGAACACAGACAGCACAGGTGTACCACCAACAGTGGAAAGTAATGACAAAATTAAGAGCTTAAAAAAAATGAAGCATTGTCAAAAACAGTTGTACCATAAAATATAGGGTTAAAAGGGTAGCCAACTTGCAGAAGCAGAAGCAGCAGCCTCAAATACAGGTGGCGTCATGTACCAACACACCATGTCAACAGACACTGAACACACAGGTTAGTGGAGTGAAGGTCGATTATAGTGGGCCTACATCCAGTCATACTGTTGTAGCTACACCACATTCAGCAAAGTTAGAAAAGAAACACAGCATTACATTCACATGTCACACAGTGCCACAGTCTAAGCAAGAGCATGAAGACTTGCACTGGACAGACCTTGAGCATCTAAACAAATTTTAGAGCAACTTTCGCAGACAGAAGTACTATGGTCTTCAGTCAGAATGGGTTTCACCAATTCACTTCGTACCTAAGAAGAACAATTCTTTTAGATTATGTGATTACCAATCACTTAACTCCCATACTGTACTGCGTAGATATCTTAATCCCAACTTACAGGATTTTTCACACACTCTGACAGGTGCAAACATACTTAGTGCGATAGAATGCAAGAAGACCTACCACCAAATACCATTGGGCTCAAAAGACATACCGAAAATGGCAGTTGGCATCCTCTTTGGGCTTTTCAAATTTGTGCATGTCTCTTACAGACCAAAAAATGCTGCTCCAGACATGGCAGCATCTTATCGACTCGTAGGATTTTTGTTTTGCTTTTGCTGTTTGGATAATATACTGGTTTTCTCAGAAACTGCTGAAGAACACAAAAAGACAGTTATCATTTTTTTTATACTTGTTAGAAACATGGCAACTCATCAATGAAGAAAAGTGCCAACTTAGGAAAAATGAAGTAAACTTCATTCTGTACAAAGTTCCAGAATTAAAATCACAGCTGAATGGGTTGAAACAATCCATTCCATGCCTACACCAACAACATTTCAGGAACGACCCCTATTTCTAGGGACATTTAACTTTTATGAGAGACTTTTTCCACTAGTGGTACAATTTCATGCATCTTCACCAGATGCACCGGCAGGAAAAGAAAACATGTGATTAAATGGATAGAGAGCATGCAACAAGTGTTTGAGACCAAACTCAGCTCACAGCAGGCTGTTACACTAGCACATACAGGAGAAGGTGCCCCATTATCTCTGACGGCTGATGCAGCTAATATGGTGATTGACACTATATTGCATCAGATAATTGACCATAAACAATACCCATTGAGATTCTTTCCAAAAAAATAACTATAGCTAATGCAAGTGGTCTGCATTTGACCACAAGCTGCTCGATGTTTACAGGCCGTTCAATATTTTAAGGCAGACACTGAAGGGCAAAAGTTTAAAATATTTAAACACCATTGCCCTCTGGTAGAGGTGATCAGGAATCCCAGTAACGATTGTTCACATCAATGATTTATGCACCTGACTTTGATCAGCCAGTCCTCCACAGACATAGTACACATAAAACGGTCAGATAAAACTGTCACCGACTAATCTTCCAGAATCAGTCCTGTGTCAATTTGCCTCAACTTTTACTACCTCACAACAACACAAAAAAATTAATAGGGACTCCTATAGATCATTGTTAAGAAACAATATAAGTCTAAAATTAGAACATCAACAAATTAATGGCACAGTAAACAATGTATGACGAATCTGATAGTTTATACCCAAAATATACAGAAAAGCCATCTACATAAACGTCCACAGACTGGCTCATCCAGGAATACACCTGTCTATTAGTCTAATGACAGAATGTTTTTTATGGCTTGACATAAGAAAGGATAGTAAACGTTGGACACAGGCATGTGTGGAATGCTAAAGGAGCAAAATAGGACTGCATTCAAGCCCATCTTCTGGCAAGTTCGAAATTCCAGCTGGCCACTTGCAGCATGTACACCTGGATTTGGCTGGCCCCCTACCCATTTTGCTCAGGATTTAGATACCTTAACAGTTACAGACAGAGCGGTAAGATGGGTGGAATGTACTCCGTTGTCAGACATCACAGCAGAATCAGCAGCAAATGCATTTATAAAGATGTCGATTGCACACTTTGGATGCCCCACAGCTATCACATGGACCAGTGCCAACAGTTTGGGTCAGCCTTGTTCTTGAACTTTTATAAAATGTGCAGAGTGAAACGCTTTAGAACCACCGCCTACCACCTCCAAAGCGACATGTAGGTAGAGTGGGGGCATCGCACATTAAAAGCTGCATTACTGTGTCACAAGTGCAGTGGCATGAATCTCTTCCTTGGTTCTTATTAGGCATGAGATCCGATTTCAAGGAAGATTTACAAACCTATCTGCAGACTTCGTTGAACCAGCAGCTTTACTGGATTCCGCCTAGTTGCCGGAGTTGGTACAACTTGTGAAACTGCACACTACCAATATTCACATTCCTCCCCCCACAATCTCATGGTTCTCCACAAGTGTTTATACACCAAGAAATTAAACACTGTGATTTTGTAATGTTATGAAAGCCATATTCACATCCATCCAACAGCCATATTCGCTTTCACACTGATGCTACACCAAGAAGCTAACATATTCGACATTATCCTACATGGAAGACCATCAACAGTTTCAGTACATCTGGAACGGTTGTATCCTGCATTACATTTTACCAATTGTCATCAATATCTAGTACACTTACCTGTTTTTCTGTCATTTATCCTAGAAGGTGGAAATTCCTTTGTAATAATACCTATATCTCATAATACAGTCACCATCTCACAATCAGAATATTAAGCCTCATGGGCAAGTGGGATTTAATTTATATTCAGAATAGAAAGGTATGCTACATTTTTTGTGTTGTTGAGTGGATGTCACCAGTATGTTTTTCATAACTTCTTCATAGCCTACATGTATGGAGAATATTCCAAGAAACAAGCTACAAAAAACACATCTAGGGCATATGGTATATCTGTAAGCTGAAACAAACTAGCATTTTCTACATTATTCATTAAAATTATTCACAATGTCTGAGAGCAAGCAGTAAAGGAAACAAAAGAAAAATTCGGAGTAGGTATTAAAATCCATGGAGAAGAAATAAAAACTTTGAGGTTTGCTGATGACATTGTAATTCTGTCAGAGACAGCAAAGGACTTGGAAGAGCAGTTGAATGGAATGGACAGTGTCTTGAAAGGAGGATATAAGATGAACATCAACAAAAGCAAAACGAGGATAATGGAATGTAGTCGAATTAAGTTGGGTGATGCTGAGGGAATTAGATTAAGAAATGAGACACTTAAAGTAGTAAAGGAGTTTTGCTATTTGGGGAGCAAAATAACTGATGATGGTCGAAGTAGAGAGGATATAAAATGTAGACTGGCAATGGCAAGGCAAGCGTTTCTGAAGAAGAGAAATTTGTTAACATCGAGTATAGATTTAAGTGTCAGGAAGTCATTTCTGAAAGTATTTGTATGGAGTGTAGCCATGTATGGAAGTGAAACATGGACGATAAATAGTTTGGACAAGAAGAGAATAGAAGCTTTCGAAATGTGGTGCTACAGAAGAATGCTGAAGATTAGATGGGTAGATCACATAACTAATGAGGAAGTATTGAATAGGATTGGGGAGAAGAGAAGTTTGTGGCACAACTTGACCAGAAGAAGGGATCGGTTGGTAGGACATGTTCTGAGGCATCAAGGGATCACCAATTTAGTATTGGAGTGCAGCATGGAGAGTAAAAATCGTAGAAGGAGACCAAGAGATGAATACACTAAGCAGATTCAGAAGGATGTAGGTTGCGGTAGGTACTGGGAGATGAAGAAGTTTGCACAGGATAGAGTAGCATGGAGAGCTGCATCAAACCAGTCTCAGGACTGAAGACCACAACAAAACAACAAAATGTCTGATAAGCTCCAAAACTGACAATAACTGGCTTTCATGTGCCTAGATGAATTGAAAAAAATCCTGTATATTTCAGGTAAGAAACATAATAAATGCAAGTTTCAACAAGTCAACGAAAGTACATCATCAGTATTTTTATCTACAGCTGATAGGGCAGAGAAATTTGCTGTTCACTGACAGTGTTTGCCTGTATGCAGTATGCCGGTAGAATGTACAATCTGCAAGGTACCTTGGGACAAGGGCAACACAAAGTGGCTTATCATATGACAACTAGGCTCCAGAAAAGAAAATGTAGGTTTTCTCATAGCATATGGAGTTACAACAGTTTCAAGACCAAGGCTTGCATACAGTAAGCAGGTTCAAGTGGATGTAGGTTGCAGTAAGTATGCGGTGATGAAGTGCCTTTCACAGAATACAAAAATGGAGAATTTCATCAAACCAGTCTTCAGACTGAATACCACAACAATGACAACAACACCACCAACAACAACAGTGCTGGCCATATTGGCATCTTAAATGTAGACAACCTTGTACAGTCTGCTTGCAAGGCATTCATTGACACCAAGAAATGGAATGTACAATAAGCTCCAAATTATCCAGGTTAATGTAGACCAGGTAATGTAGACCTGAGATAACCAAAAAGCATGGATAATCCAAAGTACACTAATTTTTACCAGAAACTGATATTTGATGTTTTACAAAAAATGCTACATGTCACACTTGCAAGCCCACCACATTGTTTATGCTTTACTCACTGGAAACAATAGGTTGGAAATTACCAACATTCAGCTCTTAGAGAATGGGCTAGACAAACATTGTAATGGAACATATCGCTCTATCAGAGTGACGTGTAGTTCTACGTCTACATATCCAATGAATGGTCATAACAGTTGAAATCATATAATAGTTTTGTAGTTACGAACAGACAGTCATGTTAAAAAAGCTATAATGAGAGTCATAATACAGAGAATTGAAAAGAAAATTGAAGAAAATACTGGGGGAGAACCAGTTCAGGCTCAGAAAATATAACAGAACAAGAGATTCCTTAAGTTGCCTGTAAATGATTGGACAAAGAATGACAGAAATGAAAAAGAAGGTTTATATTTGTTTTATAAACTGGGAGCAGGCTTTTGATAGTGTCAACTGGAGTATAATGCTGAGAGCTTTAGATGATGTGGGTAGAGTCTGGAAACACAGAAGATTAACAAAGGAGATGTATACAAAGCAAAAAGTGAGTGCAGGGAATGCTTGTTGATTTCCTTCCCAGAGGTGCGAAAGCTTTGGCGCATAATTCAAAACCAACTGTGTAGAATGCTCAGTCAACGCATTGTGTTGCATTGTGTGTACATTCTGCTTATGTCACTCAAAACCTTACTCAACAATTTGGTTGGGAGCAGTTCGGTCACCTGCTATACAGCCCTGATCTCACACCTTCTGACTACCAATTGTTCTTGAACTTTCAAGTGTCAATTTGGAGGAAGGCACTTTGACAGCAATGACTACACCATACCTGCCAACCTTCAAAAACCAAAAATCGGGAGATTAAGTTTTAAAAATCAGGAGAAATCAGGAGATATGAAAATCAAAAAGCTGTGGCTCATTTTTGTATACACCTAAGACAACTGAAAAGTTTTCCTTCAAGACGCCACAAAGCTATATAATGGCTAAAAAAACATATAGAAACATTGGAAATACCCAAAATGTTGATTCTGTGACCCTTATTTGTAGTTTCGCCCAGCTAATTGCTGTGAGGTTGGGATGTTTTTTGGCATTAGAAAAAAAAGTATTATTGCCGTAAAACACCATCCACCATGCTGTTTTGTGACACACATGAAAACTGTAAAAATAGGCTTGCCAACTGGTTCTCCGGTGTATGCTGAAATCTTAACACAACCACTTCTTTTTTATTTTTCAGCGGCAGCATCTACTTTCTCCTCGTAAGATTTCACATATTATATCTCTGCATGTTCAAAGTTAGCTAGTACTACACATTTTCAGGGAAACTATGTCATTACAGAAATTCGTAAAATTCTCATATTTAACTCTAGCTATGTAGCCTATTAGTATTCAGTATTAGCGAGAAACATTGGAACAATCATGAGAACATGTACAATACCTTTCTTCTCACAGGTGAAGTAGAAGCTGCTTCTGCAGTAGGAAACATTGCAGAATCTGAATAATGATGATGTACTAACAAACTAAAACAGTTACCAAATAAAATAATAGTTCACTCTTAAAATGTTTCGAGATAATACACATTAGTGTTCTCAACTATTTAACAATGTTGTTATCCGTTCACATCAAGGTCTACCATTTCGTCCTTAATTAAATTTCCAATACATGATGAGGATGGAGAAAATATGGTAACACACAGGTATAATTATCTTCTCGCGAAACACTTCACATTTCTATTGATTTAAGAAATTGAATGTTGAAAACTTAGCCTTTCTGAGAAATTCTTTGTTGAAGGTTTGCTGAAAGCAGTCACCCTGTAATCTTGATTTTACTGTCAACAATCTCTCCAAATTTTCATCACCGGTAGATGATTTAAACTGTGTCCTTGTTTTAGTTACTTGACTAAATATCCTCTCACATTCTGCATTACTATGAGGGACCGTTAGAATACTTAACATAACACGAATTAATTTGTCAGATTTTAGGCTCCCATCACTATTTCTTAGTTTTCCTATCAGAGACTACTGCACATCAATTCTTTCTTCCCTTAAGATTTCATCTGGTATATTATATATCTGAAATGCACAAAACTGGGATTGTAATTCATCCATGGCATCATGCTGTTTACCTGAATCTGCATTCAATAATACTGGAAACTTTTCCACAAAATACTTTAGGGCAGAAAAGGATGCATTGGAAACAGATCTGATTTGCACAACTGTTGCATACCTCAGCATTTCACTCTTCAATGGGAATTTGTGAACCATGTAGTCACAGGCGGCAATTAAGTATTTCCGAACAGATGAGAAGAATTCCACCTTATCATGCTTGAGGCAATCCACAAGTTGAGAAGTACAACTGCCAATGACCAAATCACAATCATCCTTCTGGTTTCTTCTGCTGTGGTAATCAACCTCTAAAGGAGAACAGGATTTTATCACTGTAGGTAGTACAAATTTAGACATCAAATTCTGTAATGTGTCCAGCAGCAGATCTTGCAGTGAATGGATGTGAGGTACACTTGACTGCAAAATTACATTTGTTTTGTCAAATGTAGAACATTTGACAAAAACAGACACAAAGCCATATTTAAATCTGATGACAGAAACACAAAAATCCTTTCTTCACAAGACAGGTTGTGCTTAATTGGGGAATCCTGTTTACTTATTTTTTATGCAGATGAACATGGAATTGGCAATTCACTAGCTCTTTTTCTTGAAGAGGCACTACTCTCAATTGGTGACTGTTTCACTTTCGGTAAGTTTGGAGACACCCAAGCTGATCATTCTTACCAGACTTCAGTTCATAATTGAGCAGGCTGGTCAAAGGCTTCCAGTGTTCCAGTAACTGAAGTAAACATTTGCGGGAAAGAGGAAAAATAACTATTGATATATAAATCACGCGCTTCTTCCTGATTTCTATAAACTATAAACTTCGGTACGTATTGATTAAGGTCGACTAATACGCAACAAATTCCGGCAACTGACAAAAAAAAAAAAAACTGAAATGGCAGGTTCTCAAAACAAATATCATAAGTTTGACAATAACTAGTAAAAATTGGGAGAAATACTGGAATAATCGGGAGGCGGGAGAAAAAG
Source organism: Schistocerca cancellata (assembly GCF_023864275.1). Taxonomy (NCBI): domain Eukaryota; kingdom Metazoa; phylum Arthropoda; class Insecta; order Orthoptera; family Acrididae; genus Schistocerca; species Schistocerca cancellata. The sequence continues at coordinate 196,368,923 of NC_064630.1, forward strand.
TGGAAAATCGGGAGTCTCTCGCCTAAATTGGGAGAGTTGGCAGGTATGCTACGCAAAAAAACTGTATACAGCAGTGGCTGTCTTCACTGGTGGCTATGAAGAGGACACACAAAAGATGGTTTCCACTATTACAAATGTCTGAACAATGGTGGCAACTTCGTAGAAAAATAGTTTAAGATATGCTCCTTCTTGTAAAAATAAACTCTGGTTGGCAAAAAATTATTTTGAGTATTTTCCAAACTGGTACTTACTTTCCAGGCATGCCTAGTAGTTGGATGATAGTTAGACTTGAATGTTGAGAGCAGACTTTAATCAACATGATATAGAGTGAGGCTAAGGTAAATGTGCTGCATAATACATCATCTCTTCCATCATGACAATGGAAGTTACAACACTACATGTCTCATCCATGAGGGGCATTAACCAGACACACCAATGCTGCTTGCTCCACATGTGCCAGTGCCACACTGCGACTTCACTGTCATGACACTGCCTTATAACAATGAAGTTGCTGATGGAAATTCAATCACCTCGCATTGTGCTTATTGTCTTCACAACTACTTCAATAAAGATTGTCCTTACCATTCTAAAGCTTGTTCTCATATAAGACTATCTGCAGGCTTTGCTATTCTGAACTTGAAATGTGGTTCAATTGTATGTCACTATTTCATTCCACTGAACCCATGACATTTCTCTCACTGCATCAGCCCAGCAGAACTACTTGTTGCATATTCTTCTGGTTGGTTTTCAAGACTGCTCAGGTAGTTCCACCAATTCAGCCTCTTCCTTTTTACTGTTTACCATATAATTTTTAAAGGAATACTGTCCCTTGGCAGTATAGTTAATGTTGAGGATATTAGATTTTCATACATAATTGCTCAGTTAAATTAACAATGAAAACAATCAATTTTTGACAAAATATTGGATAGATAACAAATCCACTCACCAAGCGGTGGCACAATACACCACATAAAAGAAAGTTATAATTAGGCAAGCTTTCTGAGCCTGTGGCTTCTTCTTCAGGCAGAAGGGTTGAAGAAGAAGGAAGAGAGGTGAAGGAAAAGAACTGGAGAGATCTAGGAAAAGGGTTATATTTCAGGAAAGTCACCCAGAATTGCAGGTCAGGGGAGACTTACTGGATGGGATAAAAAGGAAATACTGATCACTTGGGACTGCATCGAATGAGATTTAAAAACCTGAGAGCTTAAAGGTGGAAGACAGGGTAATATGCAAGACAGAGATTACTATGTAAACATCGTGCATGAATTAATAATTGTGAAAAGCTAAGTGCACTGTACATAACAGAGGTGAGAGGGGAACAACGAAAAGTAGGCGGGTAAGACAACGAAAGATGTAGAAAACTAAAATAGAGTGAAGAAGAGAATAGTTACTGTGAAGAAATGCTGAGCCAGAAGAAATTAATGTAAATTAAGGCCAGGTGGGTGGTGAGAACCAAGGACATGTTGTGCTAGTTACCACCTGCGGAGTTCTGAGAAACTGGTGTCTGGGGAAAGAATCCAGATGGTGCGTGTTGTGAAACAGGCACCGAGATCACGATTGTGTTATAGAGCATACTCTGTGACAGGATATTGCGTGTCACCAGTATACACCCTCTGCCTTTACCAATTCATCCTGATTGATAATTTATCTGTGGGTAGTCATGCTGATGTACAAGACTGAACAGTGTTTACATAACAGCTGGTATATAACATGTGTTGTTTCACATGTGGCTCTCCTTTTGATAACATATGTTTTGCCATTTACAAGGCTGGTATAGGTGGTGGTACGAGAGTGCATAGGGTAAGTCTTGCAGTGGGGATGGTCACAGGCATAGGGGCCATAGGGTAGTGAGATTGGTGCAGAAGGAGCATAGGATCTGACAAAACTATTGGGCAGATTGGGGGAAGGGTGGAGGAGGGAGGGGGGGGGCGAAAAGCTATTCTACATGTGGTGCGCAAAATGTTAGACAGAATAGATCTCATTTCAGGGCATGATTTTAGAAATTTATGGCCTTGTTAAAGTAGATGATTAATACATTCCAGACCAGCATAATACTGAGTGACCAGTGGTGGGCTCCAAAGTTGTTTTTGTTGGGCTCAGCAGTACCAGGATTGGATGATATAGCCCAGGAAATCTGATTTTGAACAAGGCTGTCGGGGTAATTATGTCCAGTGAAGGCTGAGAATGGTGGTGTATTGCTGTAAAGATTGTGCATCTGAAAAAATACTTTTGCCTTGAATGCCAAGGCTGTGTGGGAGGATACATCTGACATGGAAAGGATGGCAGCTATCAAAACATAAGTACTGTTGTTTGCTAGTAGGTTTAATGTGGACATGTGTATGTAGCTGGCTTTTGGTGAGGATGAGACCAAAGTCAAGGAAGGTGGGACGGGATTCGGAATAGGACAATGTCAATTTTAATTGGGATAAGGTATTCAGAAACTCCAGGAATTTTAACAGGTCAGCCTCACCATGAATCTATTTGGTAAAGATATCATCAATGTATCTAAACCAAAAAAAAGGGGCTGCAGATGGTATATACCAGCAACTCACAATATTCTGTTGCAGAGCATGCTCTACAACATGACACTCATGACCTTGGTGTCTGTTTCACCACACGCACCATCTGGATTCTGTCCCCAGACACCAGTTTCTCGGAACTCCGGAGGTGGGAACTAGCACTACAACATGTTCTTGGTTCTCGTCACCCACCTGACCTTAATTTTCATTAATTTCTTCCGTCTCAGCTTTTCTTCACTCCATTTTAGTTTTATACAACTTTCATTGTCTTTCCCGTCTATTTTCCACCGCCGTCTCCCACTTCTTTTACGTACAGTGCACTTAGTTTACCCGCTCTTATTAACTCGTGCATGTTGTTTTAGTAGCAATCTGTGTCTTGCATATTGCCCTGTCTTCCACCTTTAAGCTCTCAGATTTTCAAATCTCATCCGATGCAGTCTCCAACAATCAGTCTTTCCTTCTCATCCCATACGGTAAGTCTCCTCTGACCTGTGGTTCTGGGTGACTTTCCCAAAATCTACCTGTTTTCCCAGACCTCTCCAGTCCTTTTCCTTCACCCTTCTAAACTTCCCCTTCAATCTTTCTGCCTGAAGGAGGTGGCACTGGCTCCGAAAGCTTGCCAATAACAACAGTCTTCTGTGTGTGTGTGTGTGTGTGTGTGTGTGTGTGTGTGTGTGTGTGTTCTGACACCGTTTTGTGAGTAGATTTTTTTTATCTATCCAATTAAATAAAGACACCTTTGGGTACATGATATTGTAAGTCACCTATCAAAAACAAAAGATGGAAATCATTATATCATGATTATTTTGGATCATATCTATTAATGCTACCAATCCCAGACCAAAGTGCTGAGACCATGACATGTATGTTCATTAAAGACTGGATTTTGAAATATGGTTCACCTTCTTTTATAATTAACTACCAAGTTACCAATTTTATGTCCAACTTACCACAGCAAGTATGTAGATTACTGAAGATTAACGAGCTAAGAACAATGGCAGCTCACTAAGGAGGGGGAATGGCTGAGTGGAAAGAGTTCATCGAACCCTCATGAAAATGATAAGTCACTATGTCGACAGTAAGCACAATTCATGAGGCACCTATATACCACATGAACTCAGCACTTACAACATGAAGGTCCACACCAGCATGCAACTCAGCCCTCATGAAATCGTCTGACCTCGCCATGATGATTACACAGCATCAGCAACAGGCAGCAGCAATGAACACGTCAGGGACTTATCTAGAAAACTACATGAAGCGTGGAAACATGTACAGGGTCTAAAACCCCAGTCATTTCTCCAGTACACCACTCAACATGACCATGGGGGTATTATAGTTAAATATTGCATTGGAGACTCAGTTTATTTGATCAATCTAGTATGGAAGAAGACTCATGTCCTGAAATTTAATCTTAACTGGAGAGGACCATTTAAAGTCCTTGAAATCGTCTCCCCAGTTACATTAAAAGTCCAATTGCCATTTTGCTCTATCATAGTGCACATGAACCACTTAAAGCCATATATAAGCAGGCCTGCTACTAAACCAGAAGAAGAACCACGAGGCAGACCTCAGAAGCAGTGAGACATCCACAGAACACACGTGACAGCGACCAACTGGTGTCCACCAACTCTGAGATCCACTGTTCGGCGCTGACCAGCCGGGATGCCATCAAACGAACCAGGGTGCGGGCATGAGCAGTACTTCAACACGGTATCTTCTATGCCTGAGACAGTACTAAATGTGTGCTGTGTATACATCATTTAGATGCACTGTGCAAGTGTCTAAGCGTGCATGTGCAGAAGTGAAAAGTGAGTTCATCTCTTGTATGCAACAAGCTGACAACTGAGGCAAACATTAATACTGTATTTTCTTTGAGAGAACTATTCAATTTCATTGACTTCATTATGTTATGCTTAAGGGTAACAATTCTTATTCTTGTTTTAATCATTAGTTTTTCATTAGCTTTTATCTACAGTTTTGTCTGTCAGTCACAATCCTTCCACATCAATCTGGTGTTCTTTCTGAGCCATGAACAAGTATGGTATTAGCTAGTGGTAATTTTAGACTTGTTTTGAAGTGTGAGGACAAGGTAATTAAACAACATACAGGTACTCGTGAATCTTATTGAGTCAATGCCAATCAAACATACAATTTGGGACCAAGAAATCTCATGGTACCAGATGTGCGTTACAGCTGAAACACAACTTAAAGTAGTGTTTAAGACCTACAAAAGGGAAAACAATTGCATTTTAGATCCTTTACCCCACAACAATCATGTTAGACGTAAGCAGGTATGGTTCAATTTTGGTGGTAATATGCTTTGAACCATGTTTGGAACCTTAACTAATGAAGACCTGATTGAAGAGAGTAACAAGTTAGAGCAAACAGGAAGAAAAGCACATTCTCATACTGTAAAATGCTCTGAACCTTATATGCAAAACGTGAATTATCTCTAAGTTCCATTTCTACTACACTCCACAATAATACCTACTTATTTCAGACAATGTATTTACTCAGTTTTAGTCCAAGTGGAACAGATCAACTGTAAAACGAAGCAGTACAAGTGATAAGCACTAGTGGTAATGATTTGAATTTAGTTCATGCTTTTAACAGTATTGATCAGTGTCAATAAGCCATGCACACTACTGCTACATTTAAGCTTTCAGTTGAGTTAATAACTTTCCTAACCATTTTGTTGTGTTTGATCACTTTTGGTTTCTTCAAGTTACAGTGTTCTAAGCCTTCTATGACTTCTGAGCTCAAACCTGTTACTGCCAGTAGCATTGTAACTGACTTGTCACCTATTACGAATTAAGTGTATCAAGTCAGATGCATGAGTGCACCATCCTTTACCACAATATTAGAATTAATACAGTACAGAATTTTTCTTAAATGAGCCACACTGGTGGCTCATACTTATTGAAGATGAGGTGTAGCGGTGCAGAAATAGAGCACATGAACATTCATCATCCAGCACTGTACGCACATTCCGACATCCACTGAATCTGCACACATGGCTTGTCAGTCACGAATACAGCTGGCCATGCAGAATAAAAGTGGGACATTTCTGCCAGCTGGGCATCATGTCGTCAGCAGTGGCAGCTCATCCACACTGTGTTCATGTTGATAGGCTGCTGGGGCATTGATTGCTAGAGTGTATGTATAAATCATGTTATGAATAAAGTTATGTAAAAGTAACTAGGCTTTAACTGGACTATGATTACGAGTACTGATCACCCACTCACCCTGATGACTCCACACTCCTCCACTGATCTGGGAGATCCCTTATAAAATACTGCCAGTATTGGGATCCTCAGTATTCCTTTACCCACCACTATTCTTGACGAGATAAGAAAACTACTGTCTTCCATGAGATGTAGCAGTGATTTATTCGTGGGGATTTTTGTGTGGTATACATACATGGAAACAGTGCAAGACTGAAGCAGACACCATTCTTGTGTGTTATGAATAAAGTTTGTAAAAGTAACTGGACTAGGGTATCAGTAGCGATCATCTGCTCATCCTACTATGCCAAGCCCTCACCCCCTCACTGCTCTTCCTGGACCATAGAAAGAGCGGAGAGGGAGAGGGAACAAGTCTCGCCAGTCTGAAAGTCCAGTCCAGAAAGAGAAAATACATCCTGTTTGTTGCTCTTGCCATGTCTCTTCAGATAGCAAATGATTTTAAGCCCATGCACCTTTCCGGTTGCCTATAGGTGACACATGGAGAAACATGACTTGTCAGCCACTCTTACCAAAGTAACCTGCTTCTGTCCTAAAATACAGGCTGGCTCAGTAAGTTGGCCATGAGAAAGAGTGTTGGTTACAAACCGAAAAACCATCAATTAAAAAAAAATTGTTACAAATAAAATACTCCATTTAATTCTCCTAAACAGACAATGGCTTATCAGTGCATTCAGTGCTACATGTTGTACTCTGATGATGACCCTACTCTCAAGTTTGGACCTGATTTTGGTTATGAAATGACACTGTTCCATAGAGGCACCAGGTGCTTCAAAACATCTACACTGCTGTGGCTACAATTAGACAATGTAAAAATCATCATCTACACATATATTCAGGAGACCAACGGATCCCAAAACCGCAGTAAGTCAACTCCACATCAGGCATCCATTAATGTTTTTCAGAAATGGTCAGGACCCTACTAAATGGCTGAAAGTGTTCAACCATGTCATCAAGTCCAAGAGGATGGATGACATGACATGTTTGGCAAATGTGTATTTTTACTCAGATATCAAAGCCCAGCAGTGATTTATTTGAGAACAAATAAAAGAAGCTCAATAGCTGGGATAAAATCCAGTCCAAACTGAAGAAAACCTTTAGCAACAATCAGCAGCATGACCACTCAGTGGAAGAACAATTGAAGAACAGGGCCTACATCGTGGGGAAATGACACAGTTATACAGGATGTCCTATTTATCTTGACTACCCTAAATAACTGTTTGTCCAGATGCAACTTACAAAATGTTTCAAGCAAATGTTCTTTAGCCATCGGGGGACATCAATCAGCATGATTGCCTTCATTGTAGCTTTGTTTTTTACAAAGATATGAACAGTGGTATGACTTTTTTAAATGGCACTCTGTATTTTTTATTCAGTAATTCATTTCCTCTACTAAAGACCTATTCAAAACCGTATCACAGTGTACCATTCACTGAAACACATTATTATTAATTACATAACACAACACTGATGTTGACACTCCCAGCGCTTAGTACAGGTACTCTGGGTAATGGAAAACATCCATAGAGGACAAATGTGAACATAAATAAAATGCACACCCGTCATTCCGTCAACCATTGTCAGTTAAAGAGTGTTGTTGTTGAAGGTAGGCGAAGTGCTACGCAGGCAGCGGAACTGCACAGAGAGCGATATCCTGACAAGAACCTGATGGATGTTTCCTCATCTTGTTGCAATGCTTCGGGAAATAGGAAGCTTCAACCCATGACAACGCAGTCGTCGTAGCTCTCGCACAGACAAAGCTGCAGAAGATACTGTTCTTGTTTCCGTTGCTATGAATCCACATTTGAGCACACGACAGCTTGGACATGAGATTGGCATTCTTAAAACTAGTGGACATCGTACTCTTACACCTACATCAAGAATTGCATGGGAATGATTTCCAGATTCTATACAGTTCTGTCAGTGGGCTCAGCAGCAAATCCTCCCCAACCCAAACTTCTAAATGTTCCTTCTGAAACAAAGGACAGGTAAATACAAGGAACATGCATTATTGGTCCAGCGACAACCCATGATGGCTTAGACAGGTGGAACATCAGCGTCAATGGAAGGTTAACATCTGGTGTGGGATGCTTGGTACTACAATTACTGGCCCTTATTTCATCAATGTTAGTCTAAACGGCACAGTGTGTGCCAACTTCCTCAGACGAATTCTTCCTCCTCTTCTGGATGAAGTGCCACTAAGAACCGGAATGCTTATGTGGTATCAACATGATGGATGTCCAGCACATAATGCCTTGCAGGCACGCCGTGTTCTGAATCGAAGGTATCCTGTCAGATGGATTGGTCGAGGAGGAACAATTAATTGGCCTGCTAGGTCTCCTGATTTAAATCCTCTGGGCTTTTTCTTGGGGGATGCATTAAAGATGCTGTCTATCGTGATATTCCAACAAGTCCAGAGGACATGCAGGAACGTATCGTGCTTCCTTGTAATTCTCTTCAGCAGGCAACACTGGAAGCTGTAAATAATTCTTTCCTTCAACAAGTGCACCAGTGTTATCAGTGTTCTATCAGTGTCCAGGGTCACCACTTTGAGCACCTTTGAATGTTCTACTTCTGGGCAATGGTACAGGAGAGTCAAAGTCCATTTTTCTTATGTTTTTATTTGGTTTTCATTTGTTTTCTGACATCTCCCTCAAGTGGACAAGTTTGTGATCCCAGGCTCAAAGTCTATGTTGTGTTACGTAATTAATAACATCATGTTACAGTGAATGGTACACTGTGATACAGTTTTGAATAAGTCTTTAGGAGAGGAAATGAATTACCAAATAAAAAATACAGGGTGTCATTTAAAAAAGTCATACTGCTGTTCATATCTTTGTAAAAAATAAAGTTACAATGAAAGCAATCATGCTGATTGATGTCCCCCTAATGGCTAAAGAACATTTGCTTGAAACATTTTGTAATTTGCATCTGGACAAACAGTTTTTTAGGGTGGTCAAGGTAAATGGGACACCCTGTATATACAAACTATTTTAGCCCCATGCCGAACTGTGAATCTGAATATGACAGAAACTGTGAAGATCTCACATTGATGAAAGGAGTTGCAGACGGATGTCACAACAGTGGAGGAATTTCTCAAGTGGTGACAGCACATCAAAAAAAGTAGTGGAAAAAAGGGTCATACAAAACAGGAGGGACTGATTCTCAAATGTGGTTGGTTAGCAGTTGTGGAAGACCACCATGACTTTGCCACTCTCAAACGTCAGGCTGTAATAGAAGAGATACAGTATTTTATGGCACTCAGAACTGTTGGATCAAGTAAGCAAGAGACAGCAGTCCTGATTATCGATCCATGTACTAGGAGATAAAAGAGAATGTTGAAGAATTGTACTGATCTTTATAGCACTAATCTCCACCACCAGTTGAACACGCCAGGAAGAAGCGATTCTGCCAATTCTGACTTATTCTGCAAGAGTCAGACAACCCAATACCTGAACAGTGCAGATTAACCAACTCGTTCACCAAGTATAATTCCCTGCAAAAGAACAGACATTTGGAGGACACATGCTAGTACGTTTCCACTGTGCACTTCCTGGTCACAGGGAAAGCCACTACACAGAAAGAAGACATGTTTCTGACTACTACTATGCCACCAGATTCCAACCACTGCAACAATTATATTTCTGCCATTTGAGTACAGGCAATTATTGTCAACCTGCGAGATAAGGCCCAACACTGTACCAAAAAGGTCGCTCCTCAAAGGGATGTATCTGCTCCTCACTGCTGTACAGAGGTATCAGCTGCTCTCCTAACAGCCAAATTCAATAAAACTAACCAAGGCAATCATATATGCAGGTGAGGCCACCACAAATTAAAATCATCCATGGATGACAGTCACCAATACGTCATTTACAGCCAACCTGTTCGGGTGCTAGTCAACTCACGGGCTTCCTTCTTTGTAATGTCAAATGTTTTTCACTGTCAGCTTAAGAGGCCTATGTTTCGTAATATGAAAGCAATTTGTTGAGTCATAAATGAGGAAACATGTGCAACTGATAGGAATATATATAGCGAGAATAACTATCAATGACACCAAACAGTCTTTCAAATTCGCTGTTTTATCAGAATGTAGTCATAACATGGGACATCTTGCAGGTATCACAAGCAGTCATAGACTGCGGAAGATCAGAGCTACAAATATTGCTCTAAGTGATTGTTTGCCTCTGAAGACAATGTTATCCTGCTGCCATTAACAAGCCAAGTGCCAGTCATCAATCAAGATGCTCAGTTAAACAGTGAAGTTTTTGCCAACCATAAAAAGCTATTTCAGTTCACAAAAGAATTCTATGTGCCAATAATGATCATATACATTGTAGATGGTCAAAGATAACTTTTGATCACCAACAGTATTTATTTATTTATTTATTCATTTATTTATTTATTTATTTCGTGTTCCATAGATCCATATGGGAACATATCCCTGTATATAGAACGAGTCAAGGTTTTTTACAGAGTATTGTTTTGTGCACAGATACATTGATCTTATCATTAGATTAAAGAAACTGTGAAGTTTAGCATATACCCATACATATTAGTTAAGATACAGGACAACTGAAAGAATATACAGTCATACATGAATTTGGGTATTGTTCTTAAGTTATACAGGTGTCATATACAGACATACATAAATTTGGGTATTGTATTAAGTTACACTGTACTTACAGAGTATGATTAATCAATTGGAGAGGGCACACAGTAAGGTTTAAGCACAAACACGAGATTCTATGCATTTTTGCTACGAAATTCATCAATACTGTAACAAGATTCATCTAAAAGGAACTGCTTCAGATTTTCTTTAAACTTTGGCATGTTTCCAACCAGTTCTTTAATGTGCGGTGGGAGGGCATTAAAAATCTTGGTGCCACTGTATAAAACCCCCTTCTGGACCATGCTTTTCGTTTTTAGCTCATAATGGATATCCAGTTTCCTTCAGTGTTATAACTGTGGTATGAGCTATTGATTTTGAATAAGTTGCTATTTTTTTCAACAAAGCACATCAGGGAAAAAATATATTGGGCAGGTGTTGTAAGGATTTGTAGAGCTCTAAACAGCTCCCTGCACAAGTGCCTAGGATGTACTCCACACATAATTCTTATTGCTTGCTTCTGTGCATGGAACACTTTTTTTGCTATTGGTTGATTTCCCCAAAATATTATACCATAGGCCATAAGTTGGTGAAAATAGCCAAAATATGCAGTTTTTATTGTGCTCATTTCCCTAGTGTCTGAAATTATTCTTAAGGCAAACGTTGCTGAGCTAAGCCTTTTGCACAGATCTTGAATATGGTGGTGTCACTTCATTTTGCTATCTATATGCAGACCCAAGAATTTGGAGGACTCAACCTTCAAAATCTCGTGCTCACCTATTTTTAGGTTCATTTCATTAGTAACATTTGTGTTAGAAGAGAAATGAATGTAATTTGTCTTTTTTAGGTTGACTGTAAGGCCATTGGTTTCAAACCAGTTTGTCAAATCTGCAAAAACTTTATTTGCAGCCTCATTTGACACATTCCCTGAGAGATTATTAACTGATAAAGTGGTGTCATCAGCAAACATGAGTATTTTCCCATATTCTGTACATAGTGCTAAGTCATTTATAAATATTAGAAAGAGCAGTGGGCCCAATACTGAGCCTTGAGGTACTCCTGCAGTAATAGAGCCCCATTCTGAAGATACCTGGCCACCATGCAGTCCTTCCACGATTACTTTCTGCTTTCTACCACACAGATAGGATTCAAGCCACGTGCCTACGGTTCCACCCATTCCTAGGGTCTTGGCTTTACTCAAGACAGTATGGTGACTTACACTGTCAAAAGCTTTTGACAGGTCACAAAATATTCCAACCATCATCATATTATTATTTATGGCTTTCATAACATTGTCAACAAAGGCATGTATTGCATCCACGGTTGATACCCCTTTCCAGAAGCCAAACTGGCTACTGCTGAGGATGTTATATTTACTAAGATGCTCAACCATTCTGCTATGCATCAATTTCTCTAGTACCTTGGAGAAAACTGAGAGTAATGAAATTGGTCAATAGTTTGTAGCCTCAGACTTTTTCTCCCTTTTTATAAATTGGTCGTATAAGTCCATATTTTAGCCTGGCAGGAAAAACACCTTCTTACAATGACGTATTATTAATATGTCAGAGGACTGTACTTATTTCTTTACAACAGTATTTCAGTAACTTGCTGGAAATGTTGTCAACTCTAGCAGAATTTTTACATTTTAAAGACATAATTATTTTTTTCTAATTCTATCACTGTAGTTTTTCGAAGATGCATCTCATCTATTTTGTTAGTTAAGGTGTTTTGCAAGTATCTGTAGCTTTCTTTACAGAACCCTGGCATCCCGTTTGGTTGGTGACTGTTGGGAAATGATTGTTAAAGATATTAGCCACCATTTTGGGAGCATCCACCAAAAGGCTCCCAGTTCTTAAGCTAATCACTTCTTTGGCAGATATGCTTTTCCCCATCTCGCTTTTAACATATTTCCATATGGTTTTCATTTTGTTATTTGATTTGTCAATTTCCTTTTTTAGATACATACTTTTAGATTTCTGGATCACCTTCCTTAATATCTTAGAGTACACTTTATATTGCCCCATCACTGCAGTATTGTTAGACTGTCTGGTGGAGGCTTACAATTCTCTTTTTGTTTTACATGAAATTTTGATGCCCTGGGTAATCCATGGCTTAAATGCAGGGTTACATTGATTTTCTCTGACTCTTTTATTTGGAAACGCCTCCTCAAAAAGATTTGATGTTAAATTAATAAATACATTAAATTTTGTGTTGACATCTGCTGAGTTGAATACTTCAGACCAGTCGACTAACTGTAGCTTATGCCTGTATGTCTCCATTGTTTCTTTATTTATTGGTCTCACATTTTTCCAGATAGCTTTTGGTTTTCTGTTAGGATTTAAATGGGGGATTGTCAGAAGTATAGCATCATGGTCTGACAGCCCATTTAGGACTTGACTGACTGTCAAGCCACTGTGCCTAGAGTTATCAACAAACACATTATCAATTAGAGTACTGGAGTGGGAAATTCAACTACTTGCATTAGATTGTAACAGCTCATTAGTTGCTCCAGCTCCATTGTGTCATAACTTTCATTCAGGAAATTTACATTAAAGTCGCCTAGTATTATGACTGAAATGTTTTTTCTGTACAATTTTGATAACATTGCTTCAATCTGTTTGAGGAAGATTCCAAGATTCCCAGCATGTGCTCTATAAATTGATAATATGACTACTGATACACTATTTGTTGCCAGTTCTATACCACACACTTCAAAGTGCTGCTCAATACAAAATTTGCTTACATCAAGGGTTCTAAATACTACATTATTTCTAACATAAATCACTGTTCCGCTCCTCTCCATGTTGGATCTGCAATATTGAGATGCTAAACTGAATCTGTCTAAGCACAACATCTGAATACCACAAGTGACATGATGTTCAGTGAAGCATAGTATATCTGGTTGCTTTTCCCTTTCAATACCATTTATGTTTATTAGTAGCTGGTCTAGTGAATTTTTAAGCCCTCTTAGGCCAATGTTCTGATAGAAAATTGTGAGTGGTTTAGTCTTTCTTAAATCTGCACCATTTTTACAATTAGGCTTACTTGGTATCAGGGTACTTTCACTGTGGACATGTAGGCCTACTGTTGGTTTGAGCTTCGGAACTCCTGCTATATCCTCTCCCTCTGCATTGAAGGATACCAAAAATCCTCCTGGAGCCTGGAAGTTATCATTTTTCTTGACTGCTTCACCACTTTTATGGTCGCTGCTGGAGATTCCAATGGTTCTGTCTGGCTGGTGTGTTGAACACTCTGTATGTTGCTGGCAGAGGATATAGTATTTAAGTGAGTTGGCAAATCAGTTGAGAACGAACTATTTTCGTAAATTAGGGTACTTAGTTCGATCTTTTCTGTAATCAGTTCGTTTCATCTTTCACACAAAAATCGCTTCCCCTCATAGTTCAAATGTAATCCATGTACAATATGCGTGCATTTATCTAATGTTCCTATATCCAAAATCGAACATTTTTCATATCTTGAACAAAGCAGTTTAATCCTTGCATTTGTTTTTCTGATCTCTTTGTTAACACACAAATGGTACGTTAAATCATGCCGATGTGGAATGGTAGCAACAACAGTATTTTTAGATTTGTTTTGTTCTACAAACATGGACAAGCCTTCGACACAGGTCTCAGCTTCATTAAAAGCCATGTCATTTGCACCTACTATACATATGATAAAATCATTGTCCAGCAACATTTTGCATTCTAAGTCTACATTTGCTATGATGTTTTTGGTTCTTGCTCCTGGTTTCACCACACTGCTTACTTGGATTTTATTGTTTACACTTTGCAGCCATAGCTCACCCCTAAAGGAATGTGTGAAGGGGGAGCCATACCTGTCCAGGGAGGGCACCTTACTGCCCTCAATGAAATACTAAGATGCCCCCACAGGCAATGCAGTGGATGAAGCTTCTATCAAAATGCCAATAGGTTATAGCCTGACCAAGAAGCGTCGGTGGGTGTTGGCACTTTTGCACCAGTTTTTGGATGCTTTCAAATCTGGAGTGGAGTGAAGACAGACCAAGAGTTCCACTGTAAAATAATGTATCAACACTGGGTATCGTCCATAAATTAGCCAGTGCTTATATAGGGTGTCAGGCAGGCTGAATGGCAAATAATCTGGAGGCAAATGGAGAAGATGCTGCAAGATGACATCACTGAAACTTCTGAGTTCTTGGTCCTTTCCTGTGGTCCTTATGAAGAAGCCAGGCAAGCCAGCAGGTTGTCTGTCACATTCCACTGCCGGAGCTGAAGAGTTGATGAACTGGCATGATGAAAGTCACCACTCTAGCAATGAAGCAAACATGGTTACTACACACTGGTCCCTGCCGTCTGTTGCCTGGGTCTCGTATGTGATAGAAAGTACGCGAGTCAATACAAATGCTGGCCTTCAAGATCCAACAGCATCTGTTATCAGCCACTGCCTACACTGGGAAGCACTACATGCCAGCTGTCAATCTGATGTGGTGCATCCAGTCTCTACTACAACTAAACACTACCTCCAATATCTACTGGTCTGTGGGCCGCACCTAGTACTGATGCTGCCTGGAACTGAACTGGTGCTTTCCAGTTACATCTTGCTGTTGGCTCATATCAATTGTCTCAAGGGCACCTGCCAGGGGTACTCGGTTTATACTTCATGCTCAGTTGCCACCTGTGCTTGAATTTCTGCTGAGCCACTGCCTACCCTGCATACATAAGCTCTGCTGCAATAGACTCATGTCCGTAGGCTGCTGACACTGCATCCTTCCCTGTGGTTCCAGGTTCTTGTCTCTATGCTGCCATTTGGCATCATGGGCTATGCCTATGAGCATTTTATGATGCCAGTAATGTGAAAGGTGTTGGCTGGATGAGTTCCATTAGCAACTGATATAGCACCACAGGAAAATAGTTATTCCACAAGACTACTGTGCTGCTGTGCCTTGCTGAGTGAATCCACTAAAGCTTGGCCACCTTAGAGCAACCTGATGCGACAACCTGCTATGACCTCAAATTAATGATGTGCATTTGCTATCCAGATGAGATTACTGTTATTTTCAAATGCGTCTAAAGAACATATAGGGCGACTGACAAGTGTATTGAAGTGTATTCAGACTACAGGGCTTCACTTGATTCCCAAAAATGTCGCCTTGTTTTGTTGTGATTAACGCTGCTGTCTAGGGTTACACCACTGCACTTTTTTTTCCATCTGCTGTCTAAAATTCTGCAGGTTATCATCGCCCATTCTGTGATCAACAACACATGAACCACACTGCCCATAATGCCGTGCATCGATAACAGCTTAGACTGCTTGAGAGGAGCAAAGTACCCTTGACTATGGACATGCAGGCAGGCTGCTGGCAAATCAATGTTAATGAGGCTGACTGACTATCCTAACAATCCAGCCACCTTAGAGCAACCTGATGCAACAACCTGCTATGACCTCAAATGAATGATGTGAATTTGCTAATCAGATGAGATTACTGTTATTTTCAAATACATCTAAAGAACTTCCAGGGTGACTGACAAGGGTATTGAAGCATATTCAGACTACAGGGCTTCACCTGAATCCCAAAAAAGAGCCTTTTTATCTTGTGAATGACAATGGAGTCCATGTCAATACAAAAAAAAGTAAGAGCAGTCACAAATTTTCGGATTCCTCAGTGCATTCATGATGTGAGAAGTTGTCACAATGTGCTTGCACAATAAATGATTCACTAAAAAATTCTATACCAAGGCATGTCCCTCAAAAGTATTATGCAGGGAGACACCAAATGTTCCTAGAATATGGTGCAAGAAAGGTCTATCCTTCTCCTTAAGAAAACATTAACAAGAATCCACAGGCAGAACTTTGAGACAACACTAGGGGCTATGGGATAGGAGCAGTTGTGGTATAAACCTAAGGAGATGTATTCAGAGTACTCTCCAAGTGTGAGAGGAACTAAGCTACAATCAAGAAAGAGTGCCTTACAGATGTTTGGACCATCAACAAGTTCCAGCCATATTTATTTGGCAAACCATTCACCACTATTCTCTATGCTGGGTGACTAGTCTGAAGGGTCCGACAGGTCAACTGGCGAGATGTGCACCGAGGCTTCACAATGATACATAAAACTGGAGGTAAACACAAAGACACCAACTGCCTTGAGGAATTCTGTGGTGGAAGGCAGCTGTGTGCAGGTAATCTGAGTCATCACAGCATTAATGACATTTGTGCTAAACAGAAGGAAGATCCAGCATTACCGAAAACTATTGAAGTCTTAAAGAATGAGAAACTGACTAAAGGAGCATTCCAATTAATAGACAGAATACTGTATGCGACAAACTATGATCCAGTGGGGGATAAATTGTTGACCATGACCTCAGCTACTTACAACCAGCTCTCTCAAAGTTTTTCCATGACACTCCAACATCTCATCACGTGGGACTAGTGAAGATTCTAAACAGAATCAGATGCAGATACCACAGGCCAGGTCTCTACCAATCCATGAAGACACTACGTGAACCACTCTAAGGAATCCAAGCAAGAGAAGCATATGCTACAATTACCTCTGGGGCATCTGCTACCATTTCCCACTGCACCACAATTTCACCAAACTGGAATTGACCTCTTTGTGGAGGTTCCTGAAGCTGGCAAACAGGAATCACTGGATAATAATTTCCACTTAAAAATATTTTAACCACCTAAGCTACAGAAACTGGAGGGAACCTTGTAGAAGATATTATTTTCAAGCATAGGGCATCCTCTGTGATGGTTTCTGATAGTGCATACATTTTCCAGTTGAGACTAGTATTGGAGGAAATTTCATGTCACAACATTACCTGCAGGATGATAACCATCCACAGATGAATGGTCTCACAGAACATTTTAACAAGAAGTTGGCAGAAATGTTCTTCATGTATCGTCATGTATGTTGATATCCAATAGAGATATTGGGATACAATTACTGCCTGTCATAACATAAACGTACAACACAATGAAGGAAGCCAGTATGGACTTCACACCTTCTTTCTGCTCCACAGTCACAAAGCCTAAGTGACAATGGATACACTGATCCTGTTTCAACTGTATGGCACTCCGGATGACTTTGTTAAAAACATCCCTGGGACCAAAGAAGCACAACAATTTGCCTGCGTACTGACCCCAGATCCCCAAGAGAAAAATCAAAAGCACTGTAATACTAAGCACCACCTGGTGAGATACAGGCCGGGAAACTTCGTATGGATTTTTAGGTCTGTGCAGAAGGTGGGATTATTTTTTGTTTATTTATTTACAACATACCCCATTACAATATTTGTGATACTACATGTATGTATTTTGCACAATTCGTGTGTGTGTGTGTGTGTGTGTGTGTGTGTGTGTGTGTGTGTGTGTGTGTGTAGTTTACTGTTTGTGTTGTATGACGATAAGGATGATGATGGTGGTGGTGGTGGTGGTGGTGGTGGTGGTGGTGGTGGGTGTGATGGTGATGGTGATGGTGATGGTGATGGTGATGATGTAAGGGAGAGGGTGAAACCTGGTGCCAGCGCATAATCTACTCCTTGCGAATAGCACCAATGGGGTTGCCAAGATTAACATCCCCATCCAATGGATGGATCACCAACAACAGTGTCATATGCCCGCACTTAACAAGGGCTGATTTAGCGAGGTGGCACAGTAGCTAGCATGCTAGACTCGCATTCAGGAGGACGATGGTTCAAGCCAGTGCCCTACCTTCCAGACTTACGTTTTTTGTGATTTCCCTAAATTGCTCCAGCACAATGCTACAGCGGTCCCTTTTCTTCCCCATCCTTGGCACAAACCAAGCTTGTCCTCCATCTCACATGACCTCAATGTTGATGGGACATTAAACCCAAACGTCCTTCCTTCACTTCATGAGAAACTGTGGAGAGGTTTGCTATTTAAGCCAAAACAAGGCCCCAGGAGTAGACAACATTCCATTAGAACTACTGACAGCCTTGGGAGAGCCAGTCCTGACACAACTCTACCATCTGGTGAGCAAGATGTATGAGACAGGCGAAATACCCTCAGACTTCAAGAAAAATATAATAATTCCAATCCCAAAGAAAGTGTTGACAGTAATGAAAATTACCGAACTATCAGTTTAACAAGTCACAGCTGCAAAATACTAACGCGAATTCTTTACAGGCGAATGGAAAAACTGGTAGAAGCCGACGCCAGTGAAGATCAGTTTGGATTCCGCAGAAATGTTGGAACACGTGAGGCAATACTGATCCTACGACTTATCTTAGAAGATAGATTAAGGAAAGGCAAACCTACATTTCTGGCATTTTTAGACTTAGAGAAAGCTTTTGACAATGTTGACTGGAATACTCTCTTTCAAATTCTAAAGGTGGCAGGGGTAAAATACAGGGAGCGAAAAGCTATTTACAGTTTGTACAGAAACCAGATGGCAGTTATAAGGGTCGAGGGGCATGAAAGGGAAGCAGCGGTTGGGAAGGGAGTCAGACAGGGTTGTAGCCTGTCCCTGATGTTATTCAATCTGTATATTGAGCAAGCAGTAAAGGAAACAAAAGAAAAATTTGGAGTAGGTATTAAAATCCATGGAGAAGAAATAAAAACTTTAAGGTTCGCCGATGACATTATAATTCTGTCAGAGACAGCAAAGGACTTAGAAGAGCAGTTAAACAGAATGAACAGTGTCTTAAAAGGAGGATATAAGATGAACATCAACAAAAGCAAAACGAGGATAATGGAATGTAGTCGAATTAAGTCGGGTGATGCTGAGGGAATTAGATTAAGAAATGAGACACTTAAAGTAGTAAAGGAGTTTTGCTGTTTGGGGAGCAAAATAACTGATGATGGTCGAAGTAGAGAGGATATAAAATGTAGACTGGCAATGGCAAGGCAAGCGTTTCTGAAGAAGAGAAATTTGTTAACATCGAGTATAGATTTAAGTGTGAGGAAGTCATTTCTGAAAGTATTTGTATGGAGTGTAGCCATGTATGGAAGTGAAACATGGATGATAAATAGTTTGGAGAAGAAGAGAATAGAAGCTTTCGAAATGTGGTGCTACAGAAGAATGCTGAAAATTAGATGGATAGATCACGTAACTAATGAGGAGGTATTGAATAGAATTGGGGAGAAGAGGAGTTTCTGGCACAGCTTGACAAGAAGAAGGGACCAGTTGGTAGGACATGTTCTGAGGCATCAAGGGATCACAAATTTAGCATTGGAGGGCAGCGTAGAGGGTAAAAATCGTTGAGGGAGACCAAGAGATGAATACACTAAGCAGATTCAGAAGGATGTAGGTTGCAGTAGGTACTGGGAGATGAAGAAGCTTGCACAGGATAGAGTAGCATGGAGAGCTGCATCAAACCAGTCTCAGGACTGAAGACCACAACAACAACAACAACAACAACATGGACCATATAGTATGCTTTGTCACTTATCAGACATCATACAGGAAGTTGAGGATTATGACCATTCATCAATAAGACAAAAGTGTAGAGATATCATCCAGGTCCTCCATACAAAGCCAATATACAGTCCTGAGGCACAGGTCTACGTGACGACTTCTCATTCAAGGACACTGAAGCCCAGCTTGACAATCATGAATTTTCAAATGGAGGGCAAATCTTTGATTCTCATCACAGTGAAGAGGATGTGACTACATGACCAGAATGCAAGGATCTGCCAGCACTACCATACAGAGGATCATTGACAAGATCTACATCAAGAGTGCAGTAGTTGGCTCCAATGAGAATTCTGAAACAGCAGGTCACCATTTTTCCATGCAAGGGAGCAATGTCACAAGCTGTGCTTAATGCAGTGTGGTGTACAGTTCAGCATTGCCAGCTGGCATACTACAAGTCATCAGTTCAAACCTGGCCACCAGCAATTACTTGTCACTTATTTATCATTTTTATAAAGTTCCTGAAATTTTTTATGTTTGTATATTCTGGAATATTCAATGTCTGTATGAATAATTGCTCTGTTTGTTGAGTTCAGTTCTGTACTGACTGTATGCTGGTGTTGGTAATAAACATGCTTCCAATGCTAAGCCTTGTACTTCACTGATAACCCTGCTTTCATCTTTGGACTTTATTCTGGTTACAACATGGAACTGCATGCTCAGATGAAATACCAGCGGAAAATCTGGGATGGAGTGACAATGGTATGAATTAGGATTGATTGCTGCTCATGGATGAGGCATTTAGAGCAGCAGATACACACATTTAAAATAGACTAAACTATCAGACCGAGTCCTTTGTCAGATTTATAAAAAATAATAAAAACACACACACACACACACACACACACACACACACACACACAAAAAAGCTACTTGGCTCCGGGCATTGAAGTCTGACTGCTATCTCATTATTATGAAATTACTACAGTTGGTCCTGCGCACGCAGAGACAACAGTTGCCCTGGTGGGTGTGAAGTCTGACTGCTGCCTTGTAACTCGCTGCATGGAGAACAACACAGAAATACTACTGACTGACTTGAAATGCATGCACATAGCAACATCTATACACATCAAAGATCTTATCTGGTGGTAAAATTTGAATCTCAACAAGCCCCCTCAATTTTTACACACAGTTATAAATGAAGAACTGAGTCTTCAGTTAATGATTCTAAGACTGAAGTCCAAGTCCTTCAATGCATTTCTCATGCTTTGGTGCAGGAAGAGCCTACACGTCAGGAAATTTCCCATCAAGTCTTCTGTTGACTGATATTCCAGTTTCAGTGGATACTCTTGCAGAGCCTCACATATGAAGTTATATTTTATATGAATGTGCTTCATCTCTGAGTGAACGGCTGGGTTATCAGCTGACTGATTGTTCCTGAACAGAATGAGATATGTCAGCTTCCTAAACTCAGCTACTTCATGAATTTTGACAGGTGAGTAGCTACCTTGCTGTTTCAGTGAGGCTAATGTACCCAGCTTCAATTGAAAGAGCAACAGCTCTCTGCCTTTGTGAACACCATGAAATTGCTGATATGCAGAAGGTGAATCTGTAGCCCGTATATGACTTCCAATCAGCATCTGCAAAACTATAGATTCCTTCCTTTCCTTCCTTATCTATGATTTACAGCAGTTTCTTGTCTGCAGTTCCTTTGAGATTTCTATGAATTCACTCAGCTACCTGCAAGTGAATGAAAGTATGACTGTTGTCGTACTGCCTTAGTTTATTGGCTGCACAGCATATGTCAGGTAGAGTACCAATGGATATGCCAATGCTTGTAAGGAGTACTGCTATCTTTGATGTCATAATTTACTGATATTATACTCCTTTCTTATTGCTGGCTTCAGAACTTCCAAGATGAGCACTGTCTTGCCATATAATGACAACAATTCTGCAGCACTAGTGGTCACGCAGCTTTAGGGAAGAGTATTGATGTTGAGCTCCCATACAGAGAGGTCACGTGTAGCTGCATCAAGGCTAAGTTGTACAAAGAATCTCGTAGGCAGTGGAATTGATGATTAAAAATGTGATGTTGCCTGGTAGGAGAAAAGTATTTCTGTAACTTGATTATTTCATGAAAAGGTGCATGGGATTAATTAAGAGATTTATGGTTGATGCAGTGTCATGACTTAGACATAGAAATTGTTGTGGAGAAACGTATTGATACTAGGAAGTAAATGAAAAGGCTTCTATAAAATGCAATGTGGCAATGTGTGTTTCAATGTGAAAGTGAAACAAATATTACTGTTAAACAATACTGGATGAGCACAGGCATTTTTACGGAAAAGTTTTAAATGCTAAAGCAACAATAAACCCAAGTAATTTGACTTGTACTGTTATTGTTTTAAAGTGACATTTTTCATTCTTTAAGTAATTTTAAGGTTCACAATATTAGGAAAAGCATAGATTGCACCTCAGCAGGTCATCTTTACGATGAGTTGCTGACAAGCACAACAAAAAGACTGTTACACATTATACCTTTAAGTTATAGTTTTTCATCTGAAGTATAACAGTCTTTACGTTGTGCCTGTCTGCAACTCAATGGGTCATCTTTAGAGTGAGTAGCAATCTATCCGTTTCCTAATATTGTTAATATTCCAACCTGCAGTTTCCGTTGTTTTACTTTAATATTCGAAATGTACTTGAGATATGTATTCGTATTAGGCACACAGTCAGGTTTACTTCATAATGAAGTGTGCTGTCTATGTAAAGCTCCCATTCATGAGCCTGATAGCCACAGAAATAAACAGAAAAGACATTAATGAGAGAAGTGAAGAGATTTACATCTGTTGTCATGACAGGGACAGTAACTTTACATCTTCCAATGGGTTCCTTGAATGGATAATGAGTACCATCATCTGTATTAGCAAGTCCTTAGTTGCTTGCAGTCATCCATTCTGAATTGGTGTAAAACTCCTCTGATATGGACACTTTAACATAATGTAATTTTGCCAACAGGTTGATTAACTTTGATGCCCACAAAGCAACTTATAAAACCAAAATCCCTGGTATCAAACTGGTCAGATAATGTGTCCTTGGTTTGTTCTGTCCTTTCTGGGTCTGATGAAGCAATTATAACGTCATCTAGGTAAATGTTTAGGAAGATTGGACATTTTCCTATACTTTCTACAAAGACGCATGAGCCTGAATTTGGGGATTGCAATCCACTTGATGTTAGGGTTGCATTCAACTTGGCATACCACTGTCCACCAACTTGGCACAGCTTATAAATGGCTTTTCAAAGTTCACACACTTTATCACCAGATTTCAGTGTTCAGAGCATGTCACTTACCTTCTTGACTATATGATTATGTTTCTCCAAATCTTTCATCTTTTGTAGGAATTTGAATATTTCTGCACCACAACGTAGGAAGCAGTGACATTTAGCTGTGCAACACATAAGTCAAATTTGACCGTCAGAGCAATAAGTAGACTAGATGATTCAGTTCTTGCAACTGGAGTGAATGTTTCCACAAAGTCAAGTCCAGGCCACATTCACTGAATCCTTGTGCAACTATTCTTGCTTTTCTCCTCAGAAAAGGTCCGTCACTTCTGTATTTACTCCTCATAACAGTCCTGCAGTCAATTACCCTTTCATTCGTTGGCCTGTCTTCAATGTTCCAGTAATCATTTTCCACCAGTGACCTGATTTCATCATATACAGCCTCAAACCACTGTCAGTGATCTGGACCACATAGTCCATAATTGACAATGACCTCTGTTGAATTTGAAATGAAGCCAGCATGATGAATTGAAACATCTGATGACTCTGTACTTGGCACAGATTGTTGAGCAGGTGTGGCACTTGATGAATTACTGTCTTCATCACTTGATAAGTTATTGCTGGGACTGAATTCCTGGCCTGTAGTGATTGGAAGCCCATCTTCTTCAAAGCTGCAGAATAATTCACCATCTGACATCATCTCGCATAACTGCAAGAGTTTTCTCACATGTCACTGTGTGGCTGTCTGACCACAACCTTTGTCACTGAAATGAGACAGGTTCCAAGTTTTGGCACATACAAAGTATTTCCCAGTATTACAGAGTTGGCACCACACATTTCAGTTGCGACACTTACATCAACTTTAGCTGTTACTTGCGTAGCACTGTTGTCTGCAAGCATTAAATTCTGTTGCATTTCTATCACATGTGTGAACACTTGTGGATCATGGCACGTGTGTTATGTGCAACCAATGTCTATGCAGCCAAAAGTGTTGGGGTCCTGAAACTTTGGAGCAGGTTCATTCATTGAAAAACAGCAATGAGCTTCACTGACATTGTTTGCAGCTTGCTCATTTAATTTCTTCTTGAAGAAGCACTCATCTTCTTTGTGTTCCTTCTTGTGGCAATAGCTGTTTTTCTACATTGATTTTGCCCTTTTTTCTTTTTGTTTTGATCCAATTTGTCACTGTAACTCACAGCATTTATTGGCTTGTTCATGAAACATTTACCCAATTTAGCAATGTGGCACTCACATTTTCACTGCTTCTGAACCGTTGACTTGTGTTCAGCTTTTTTACTTTTAGAGTCTTGACATCTGGGTCGAACAGTACATCTAATATTGTTGTAGCTATCTGGAAGACTACATAGAAGCATTATTGACAACAGATCACTGTTTAAGTCAACATCTACTCCAGAATGAGATTTTCACTCTGCAGCGGAGTGTGCGCTGTTATGAAACTTCCTGGCAGATTAAAACTGTGTGCCCGACCGAGCCTCGAACTCGGGACCTTTGCCTTTCGTGGGCAAGTGCTCTACCATCTGAGCTACCGAAGCACGACTCACGCCCGGTCTCACAACCTCACTTCTGCCAGTATCTCGTCTCCTCCTTCCAAACTTTACAGAAACTCTCCTGCGAACCTTGCAGAACTAGCACTCCTGAAAGAAAGGATACTGCGGAGACATGGCTTAGCCACAGCCTGGGTGATATTTCCAGAATGAGATTTTCACTCTGCAGCGGAGTGTGCGCTGATATGAAACTTCCTGGCAGATTAAAACTGTGTGCCTGACTGAGACTCGAACTCGGGACCTTTGCCTTTTGCGGGCAAGTGCTCTACCATCTGAGCTACCAAAGCACGAATCATGCCCGGTCTCACAGCCTCACTTCTGCCAGTATCTCATCTCCTACCTTCCAAACTTTACAGCAGCTCTCCTGCGAACCTTGCAGAACTATGGTAGAGCACTTGCCCGCGAAAGGCTCCAGAATTTCCTCTCCAACCTCAACTCCTTTGGTTCCATCAGATTAACCAGGTCCTACTCCTAATCCCATGCCACTTTCCTTGACATTGACCTCCATCTGTCCAATGGCCAGCTTCACACATCTGTCCACATCAAACCCACCAACAAGCAACAGTACCTCCATTATGACAGCTGCCACCCATTCCATATCAAACAGTCCCTTCCCTACAGCCTAGGTCTTCATGGCAAACGAATCTGCTCCAGTCTGGAATCCCTGAATCATTACACCAACAACCTGAAAACGGCTTTCGCATTTCGCAACTACCCTCCCGACCTGGTACAGAAGCAAATAACCAGAGCCACTTCCTCATCCCCTCAAACCCAGAACTTCCCACAGAAGAACCCTAAACATGCCCCACTTGTGACAGGATACATTCTGTGACTGGATCAGACTCTGAATGTGGTTCTCCAGCAGGCGACTTCCTCAAATCCTGCCCTGAAATGAGATCCATCCTTCATGAAATCCTCCCCAATCCACCAAGAGTGTCTTTCCGCCATCCACCTAACCTTCATAACCTCTTGGTTCATCCCTATGAAATCCCCAAACCACCTTCCCTACCCTCTGGCTCCTACCCTTGTAACCGCCCCCGGTGCAAAACCTGTCCCATGCACCCTCCCACCACCACCTACTCCAGTCCTGTAACCCGGAAGATGTACACGATCAAAGACAGAGCCATGTGTGAAAGCACCCACGTGATTTCCCAACTGACCTCCCTACACTGTGAAGCTTTCTATGTGGGAATGACCAGCAACAAACTGTCCATTCGCATGAATGGACACAGGCAGACAGTGTTTGTTGGTAATGAGGATCACCCTGTGGCTAAACATGCCTTGGTGCACGGCCAGCACATCTTGGCACAGTGTTACACCATCCGGGTTATCTGGATACTTCCCACTAACACCAATCTATCTGAACTCCGGAGATGGGAACTTGCTCTTCAATGTATCCTCTCTTCCCGTTACCCACCAGGCCTCAACCTCCGCTAATTTCAAGTTGCCGCCGCTCATACCTCACCTGTCATTCAACAACATCTTTGCCTCTGTACTTTCGCCTCGACTGACATCTCTGCCCAAACTCTTTGCCTTTACAAATGTCTTCTTGTGTCAGTATATGTGCGGATGGATGTGTGTGTGTGTGCGCGTGAGTCTATACCTGTCCTTTTTTCCCTGTAAGGTAAGTCTTTCTGCTCCCGGGATTGGAATGACTCCTTACCCTCTCCCTTAAAACCCACATCCATTCTTCGATTCCCTCTCCTTCCCTCTTTCCTGATGAAACAACCGTTGGTTGCGAAAGCTTGAATTTTGTGTGTGTGTGTTTGTGTTTATTTGTGTGTCTATCAACATATCAACGCTTTCATTTGGTAAATAGAGGGAAACATTCCACGTGGGAAAAATATCTCTAAAAAGAAAGATGATGAGACTTACCAAACAAAAGCGCTGGCAGGTCGATAGACACACAAACATACACACAAAATTCTAGCTTTCGCAACAAACGGTTGCTTCATCAGGAAAGAGGGAAGGAGAGGGAAAGACGAAAGGATATGGGTTTTAAGGGAGAGGGTAAGGAGTCATTCCAATCCCGGGAGCGGAAACACTTACCTTAGGGGGAAAAAAAGAAAAAAGGACAGGTATACACTCGCGCACACACACACATATCCATCCGCATATACACAGACACAAGCAGACATTGTCTGTGTCTGCGTATATGCGGATGTGTGTGTGTGTGTGTGTGTGTGTGTGTGTGTGTGTGGGCGCGCGCGCGCGCGCGATAGTGTATACCTGTCCTTTTTACCCCCTAAGGTAAGTCTTTCCGCTCCCGGGATTGGAATGACTCCTTACCCTCTCCCTTAAAACCCATATCCTTTCGTCTTTCCCTCGCCTTCCCTCTTTCCTGACGAAGCAACCATTTGTTGCGAAAGCTAGAATTTTGTGTGTATGTTTGTGTTTGTTTGTGCGTCTATCGACCTGCCAGCGCTTTTGTTTGGTAAGTCTCATCATCTTTCTTTATATATATATATATATATATATATATATATATATATATATATATATATATATATATATATATATATATATATATATATATATTTTAAAAACAAAGATTCCCTGACTTACTAAACAGGAAAGCGCTGGTAGATAGACACAACAAAAAACACACACCCACACAGAATTTCAAGCTTTCGCAACCAACGGTTGCTTCGTCAGGAAAGAGGGAAGGAGAGGGAAAGACAAAAGGATGTGGGTTTTAAGGGAAAGGGTAAGGAATCATTCCAATCCCGGGAGCGAAAACACTTACCTTAGGGGGAAAAAAGGACAAGTATACACTCACACACACACACGTATCCATCCACACATATACAGACACAAGCAGACATATTAAAAGATACGTTCTGTGAGGGCTTGGTAACCAGCTACAATGGGGCGGCCAGGATGATTGGGTTTGTGAATTTTAGGAAGTAAGTAGAAGGTAGGGGTGCAGGGCGTTGGTGTTGTCAGCAGGATGATGGAGTCAGGTGAAAGGTTTTGTAGGGGGCCTAAGGTTCTGATGATTCCTTGAAGCTCCGCCTGGACATCAGGAATGGGATTACCTTGGCTTCAAGGAATCCTCAGAACCTTAGGCCCCCTACAAAACCTTTCACCTGACTCCATCAACCTCCTGACCCCACCGACACCCCGCACCCCTACCTTCTACCTTCTTCCTAAAATTCACAAACCCAATCATCCCGGCCACCCCATTGTAGCTGGTTACCAAGCCCCCACAGAACATATCTCTGCCTACGTAGATCAACACCTTCAACCCATTACATGCAGTCTCCCATCCTTCATCAAAGACACCAACCACTTTCTCGAACGCCTGG
The DNA here is from genome assembly GCF_023864275.1 of Schistocerca cancellata. NCBI lineage: Eukaryota > Metazoa > Arthropoda > Insecta > Orthoptera > Acrididae > Schistocerca > Schistocerca cancellata. The sequence continues at coordinate 196,396,807 of NC_064630.1, forward strand.
AATCCTTACCCAATCCGTTACCCCCGGAAAACATCCTTGTAACCATTGATGCCACTTCCTTATACACAAATATCCTGCACGTCCAGGGCCTCGCTGCGATGGAGCACTTCCTTTCACGCCGATCACCTGCCACCCTACCTAAAACCTCTTTCCTCATTACCTTAGCCAGCTTCATCCTGACCCACAACTTCTTCACTTTTGAAGACCAGACATACCAACAATTAAAGGGAACAGCCATGGGTACCAGGATGGCCCCTTCGTACGCCAACCTATCCATGGGTCACTTAGAGGAAGCCTTCTTGGTTACCCAGGCCTGCCAACCCAAAGTTTGGTACAGATTTATTGATGACATCTTCATGATCTGGACTCACAGCGAAGAACAACTCCAGAATTTCCTCTCCAACCTCAACTCCTTTGGTTCCATCAGATTCACCTGGTCCTACTCCAAATCCCATGCCACTTTCCTTGATGTTGACCTCCACCTGTCCAATGGCCAGTTTCACACGTCCGTCCACATCAAACCCACCAACAAGCAACAGTACCTCCATTATGACAGCTGCCACCCATTCCATATCAAACAGTCCCTTCCCTACAGCCTAGGTCTTCATGGCAAACGAATCTGCTCCAATCCAGAATCCCTGAACCATTACACCAACAACCTGACAACAGCTTTCGCATCCCGCAACTACCCTCCCGACCTGGTACAGAAGCAAATAACCAGAGCCACTTCCTCATCCTCTCAAACCCAGAACCTCCCACAGAAGAACCACAAAAGTGCCCCACTTGTGACAGGATACTTTCCGGGACTGGATCAGACTCTGAATGTGGCTCTCCAGCAGGGATACGACTTCCTCAAATCCTGCCCTGAAATGAGATCCATCCTTCATGAAATCCTCCCCACTCCACCTAGAGTGTCTTTCCGCCATCCACCTAACCTTTGTAACCTCTTAGTTCATCCCTATGAAATCCCCAAACCACCTTCCCTACCCTCTGGCTCCTACCCTTGTAACCGCCCCCGGTGTAAAACCTGTCCCATGCACCATCCCACCACCACCTACTCCAGTCCTGTAACCCGGAAGGTGTACACGATCAAAGACAGAGCCACGTGTGAAAGCACCCACGTGATCTACCAACTGACCTGCCTACACTGTGACACATTCTATGTGGGAATGACCAGCAACAAACTGTCCATTCGCATGAATGGACACAGGCAGACAGTGTTTGTTGGTAATGAGGATCACCCTGTGGCTAAACATGCCTTGGTGCACGGCCAGCACATCTTGGCACAGTGTTACACCATCCGGGTTATCTGGATACTTCCCACTAACACCAACCTATCCGAACTCCAGAGATGGGAACTTGCTCTTCAATATATCCTCTCTTCCCGTTATCCACCAGGCCTCAATCTCCGCTAATTTCAAGTTGCCGCCACTCATACCTCACCTGTCATTAAAGAACATCTTTGCCTCTGCACTTCCGCCTCGACTGACATCTCTGCCCAAACTCTTTGCCTCTGTATATGTCTACTTGTGTCTGTATATGTGTGGATGGATATGTGTGTGTGTGCGAGTGTATACCCGTCCTTTTTTCCCCCTAAGGTAAGTCTTTCCGCTCCCGGGATTGGAATGACTCCTTACCCTCTCCCTTAAAACCCAAATCCTTTCATCTTTCCCTCTCCTTCCCTCTTTCCTGACGAGGCAACCATTGGTTGCGAAAGGTAGAATTTGGTGTGTATGTTTGTGTTTGTTTGTGTGTATCGATGTGCCAGCGCTTTCGTTTGGTAAGTCACATCATCTTTGTTTTTAGATATATGTATTTTTTTCCCCAGGTGGAATGTTTCCTTCTATTATATATATATATATATATATATATAAAATGTGTGTGGGGGGGGGGGGGGGGGCGCACGTGCACGTGCTTCTAGGTGGTCTGCCAAGTTGTTGTTTCCAGTTTATGCATAATATTTTGCTGTGTAGACACCAACCAGAAAGTCCGACTATTTTGACTCTTGTCATTATTTAGAACTGTGTTTGATTCCTGATGCCCATACGTCCTTTGATGCTCTTTTATTTTTTCAGAGCTTGCACTGAGATTTTGTGAAATGCAAATTCTCTCAGCATTTCCCAAGATTTTAATAACTTTAGTGCCAGCCCCCACACATTATTTTAATTGAAACCATCATCCATGTTTACTAGCTTCTCTGACATCTTAATTTTGATAGACTCCTTAATTACGCTGTCCCAGAAAGTTGGCATTTGCGCCAGCATGTTGGTCTCAACATATTTCACGTCAATATTTATATTTTAGGCAGTGCTCAGCAACAGCTGATTTTCTTGGTTCTTTTAGTCAGGTATGTTGCTGATGTTCCTTGCATCTCTCCTTGACTGTTCTGATAGTTTGCCTCATGTAAAACATGCCACATTCACACAGAATGCAATACACACCCAGCTTTCAGAAACCTAGATCATTTTTAATGCCACAGAGAATACTGTTTATCTTAGCTAAGGGGAGCAAAATACACTGGATGCCACATTTCCATAGAAGCCTACTGAGCCTTCTGGATATTGGGCCACAATAAGGCAGATACACGATTTTTGGCTTCTCTCCGTCAATCTCTTTCTCATGTGTTCTTGATTTTGACTGTATTGCCCATTCAGTTTGATGATCTGAGTATCCAGTACCTCAGAATACCTTTCATTGGTGTTGTAATTCTTCAGCATGGCTCTCTTTATCTGGAAGTGTTCGAGATCTATGAACCAGAGTCTTTCTTTGAGATGGATGGTGAAACTTAACAAAAAGAAATGGCAGTTTAAATTTAAATAACACTTGGGGGTCTGGCACTCAATTTAATATAATCTCACCAGCCATCACATCCATCATATCTGGAAAAAATTTAGAGAAGTTGCATTTAACGAAATATCTGTGAGCTCCGAAACACAGAAGAGCATCAATGGTCACAGTGGGCATCGGGAATCAAACTCTGCTATAAGCAATTATGTAAGAGCAACAACAGTTCATAGTCTGGGTTGAGCCCCCAGACAATGAGTACATGTAACAGCAAAACTTCCTGAACACATGTAACAGCAAAAATCCAGCACCTGAAGATGACAACTGGGTCAGAGGTCAAAATATTGTGCATAAAATGGAGACAACAACTGGAAGCACACTATTAATATGCATGTGTGTGTGTTTTTCTAAATCTGATCAAGGACTTTGTACGATAGCTTAGTCCCATTAAAAATGTAATTTTAATATGTTCCTGCCTGTGGCTAAGTGCCTACTTTACATGCTGAGAAGTATGGTCAGATGAACTACATTACCTATTATTCGAAGAAGTACAGTAAAATGAACTATATTACCTAATGTTCTAAGTTTCTAGCATCTGTACTCCTTAAGTAATAAGAGACACTGCCCAATACAGAGACTGCACTCATTTGTTCCACAGGACCAAAAGTGCTTCCTCACTGACAGACATAAATGCTAAACCTTTCATAGATGAACAGGGCTATATACATTTTTCTCACCATAATAATATCTGTGTACAAGTAGGAGTCCAACCTTCCAACTGAGCCATTACTTGTTTCTATTGTGACTGTTCAAATCTCTCAACATAGCCTTTACCTTATTCCACAGGGGAGAAACCTGTTTTTATAGACTATTCTCCTTGTACATACCAACTTTCTTCAAACAACTTTAATTTTTAGGATATATCTAACTTTTTTCCTGACTTCTGAAAATTGAATAAAATATTTTATCCATTCAGAAGACACTACATATAACCAACTTCCTAACAGACTGGAATTGAATTCCACATTAGAAGTCAAATCTAGTCAGTTGTATTTTGTGAGCAATGCTTGCATACTAAGCTATAATGCATACTTCAAAGGAACAACTCAAAACTTCATTCTGCCAATACCTCTCTTCTATTCTCCAATGCCCACAGAAGCTTTCATACATAACTTGTTGGACTAGCACACAAGGGTCCAGTACCAGAGCTGAAGTGCCAATAGTCTAACCTGGCAGTATGTATGGTTCAAATGGCTCTAAGCACTTAACACTTAACATCTGAGGTCATCAGTCCCCTAGACTTAGAACTACTTAAACCTAACTAACCTAAAGACATCACACACATCCATGCCCGAGGCAGGATTCAAACCTGCAACCGTAGCAGCCGCATGGTTCCGCACTGAAGTGCCTAGAACCGCTCGGCTACAGCGGACAGCGCAGGACGTATGTTCACACTGTATTCTCTACTGCACTATAAGACTCACTCCATGCTACTTACTGTTCCATGGTGATATAATTAAATTCAAGTAAACACAGGTTACATGAAGTCATCAATCCTGATTAACAATAATGCACTATGCGAGCTGGTGGTGATTTTAAACGTATGTAATCATTTTCTCATTTTATGTACTACCTTCACTGATCCTCAACATCAATTAGCTGACGATGGCCACTACAGAAGAAATTCATAGATATCTTGCACCTCCTTGCCCTGTTCACATAATATCAAAACACAGTGTGTTTCAGTATATACTACCCTTCATAAGTTTGGAAACAACATGTGATTATGGACTATGGAAAGAAATACATTACAAAATTTCATTTTATTGTTTTCTAAATTTTTATTAAGCTCAAACAATACACAGGTAAATCCAACTATCAAATTTTATATTCCTCAAAATACCCACATTTTGCTTTAAATGCTATCTTGCATACTCTTGGCATGTGATGGGGCTATTTTGCAGAGTTTCAGTTGGAATTAGTCTCCATTCTTGCTGGAGGACCTCCAACAAGTGTGTCCCACTCATGATTCTCCATTTTCGGAACCTCCTGTCCAACTCATCCCATAGTAGCTCAATTTAGTTACAACCAAGAGACTGGGGAGGCCATTCCACATTTTTCAAATTTTCTGAAGCTATAGAAACTTCACATAGTTCTGACACAAGCAGGATGTATGTTTTGGTTTGTTGTCTTGTTGTAACACAAACCTTTCCCAATCATGTGCAAACCAGATGTCTTGGTATGTAAGTGGCATGATAATCTTTTTGGTTCATTTTCCCATCTACTGTCACCAAATCTCTGACATTATCCCTTCAAAAAGACCCCATACCATCACAGAACCCCCTCCATGTTCCACAGTTGGGATTATGCACTGAGGATTCAAGCATTGAATCATCAGTGAATAAGACTCTTTCCCAAGCCTCTGCTGCCCAATGCTTCTTTGTCATAGCTCACTGAAGCATTTTCTTCTTGTTAAGGTGGTGCAATAATGGTTTTCTTGCTGCTACATAATCCTGGAGGTTGTTTTCTGTCAGGCACCGACTCGCTGTTGACTCACTCATTGGTACATCCCTAGTTATGTTTAGTTGATGCGTCAATTCATGGACAGTTTTGAACCTTTTATATTTACTGGTCACAACCAAACACTTTTCCTGGCATTCTGATAATTTTCTTGGTGCTCCAGTGTAAAGACGATCATTATAGGAGCCTTTACCTCAATGCCAGTGTAAGGTCTGGAAATCTTCAATTTCTTTGACATTTGTTGGACACCACTGCCTTCTTGGTGCAAAGTGGTTATCTTTACCTGTGAATCATAACAAATCTTACACTTTGGGATCATTTTCAATTACTTTTGCTGCATGTACTACCTTCTTTCATGGTGTGTCCTACATTCACACAAATAGAACTACAACTGAGCAGGGCTGTAAACAATTATCTATACCATACTGTCATTATTAATCATTATTTGTGCATACTATTCTGTATTCTAACCAATAACTCACCAAGTTCATTCCCATCTTGCTCAGCTGTAATACACAGCAGGGTGTTTCCAAACTCAAGGAAGTTTGTGTACAATGAACTAAATCTCAATCCAAGGAGATTTATGGTGATTGTGGTGGTGATTGTTCTTATTGAATGAATAAGCTTTAAATTTATTAAAATTTTCCATTAAAAATCACAAACCTATAGTGAAGCAAAAAACCTAGCATAAAATACTTATCATTTAAACTTTCAATAACGGTGTAAAAAATTTAAATGGCTCATTTCTATGATTAACTGTTATAATGCAGAATGAGTAATTTTATACTCACATTAAACATTCATGCGTAAATATGGCTAGTTGCTGAACATTGACAAGTGGTGACAGCATTGCGCACCCCTTTTTGTGCTAAAGGTAACTTTGACCTGGAGTGCAGAATATCATTTTTTCTTTTGGTACTGTAACTGTGTATATCATTGTTCCTTTTGAACTGCAGTGGATTATTACAACAAACTTCATGAGAGGATACATATACTCTGAGGCAGTAGCCAAAATGCTTAACCCCTTATCAGATGTCTATAAGATGATCATGGCTGAGCACAACATATTATTCTTACAGCACATTTTTGAGCAACGCCGATTTTCTTTGTTAAAGGTGAGTTATCTCATAACATTTTTCCATGTTACGTTACTGAAAGAAAATATGAAAAATATGTCAACTCATTGATTTGTCTCTCCCCAAGATTTGCAATGATTTGAAGTGCAAATATGGCTGAAATAAGTTAGATTTTTTTTTCTTTTTTTCCCCAAATTGTGTTTTATCCAGTTTAAATTCTCATAAATAAGGAAATTTAAAATTTTGAAGATTTGTTTCCACCATATTTATCATTTCCTCACCATGTGTTATACATATCACTGATGTAGTATCTCTAGATGTGCAGAACTGAATATTGTAACACACCAAGAAGCAGACTAAATCTCATGTGTTATTTATCGGATACCACTTTTAGCTTCAATGGCTCTGACATAGTTTTAGTTCTGAAACACCTGATACAAGTTTTTTAATGTGTTATGTTTAAGTCTTTAGAACAGTAATATCTTTCTTACTTACTTTACTGATTAATGTTATGTGGACAGATTCACTAAAAACGTGTTTACAGAAATATTATTAAGACTCCTAATATAAACATACCTCTTATTTCAAGAAAACTCTATTATAAATTACAATTTAACTTAAAGAATAAAAACTGTATTATTGTTACATTTAAACTAACAATTCAGAATATATGTATATTTACAATAAATTTATTCTATTTAGAAAAATTGTCTGTATTTTTAAGAGTTTCCGTTTTAGAAAGTTTGTGCACCAAATGCAAGGTTATTTAACACTAAACAGTATGGTATCAGTAAGACAGTTGGTTCATACCACTGAAATGAACATCTGTGCCAGTCTACAGTTTGATGTATATATCCCAAGTGTTTCAATATTATGAAAAGGATCACTGGTTCTCACCATATAGCAGAAATGCTGATTCGCAGAAAGACACAACAAAAAGACTGTCAGAAAATGAGCTTTCAGCCAACAAGGCCTTCATCGAAAATAGAGAAAACACACACACACACACACACACACACACACACACACACACACTCTAGACTACAGTCTCTGGCCGCTGATCCTACTGTCTTTATCTATCATGATGGAAATTTATTTACTGAGATCGAATTGTAGGATACAAATAAGGTTTCCAGATCATTTTTCCTGTTAGAATCCTACAGAAAATGTACACTGATATCAACACAGGCAATTAACTGCTACCTGCGATGTACAGATAGCATAGTAAGGAATGCATATGACCCACCCACACACACACACACACACACACACACACACACACACACACACACACACACACACTTATCAAAAATTGGTCATAGTCATGAAATAATAAAAATACAAAGATAAGAGTTCAGTAATAACATACGGGTATACAAAACTGCTTTTCAAGAAGATGTGGCATTCTGATCACTGAAATAAATAATGAGAAAAAGCCAGTCACACTGATTCACGGCTATGGAGGTTTGTCCTATACACCCATATTGCTAGCCCACTACCTGTGTTCTCTACTCTGTGCAGTATTTTCAGGCAAGGGTGTTTGAACAGAGTCACAGATGGTGCATTTTTATTCTACAGGCACTAATGTTATTTCTATGGAGATGTACTGCTTCAATGTGGCTTCCCCCCCCCATGATTGTTGCACTAATAAGAAATGACACTGAAATGAAACTTGCATTTCTTTTAGTTGATGAAGTGAACAACATGGGGCAGTTAAGTACATAACATACTTTTTATGACTTATACAGCCTTATGATGAATGTCATTTTCAGATGAAGTTTAAATTGACATCAAATTGTATTTCTTGGTTACTTTATTCACATGATAAATATAAAAACATTGGATGTCAAGGAATATTTCTTAAGTTGCTTTTCACTAAAGCATCAATGTCTGGTACTACTTTCTGAGTACTGCTAGTTTGATGACAATCATTTAAGCTGAAGACTGTCAGTGAGTTTCTGTGGGTAGATTTCATTCTCTTCAGTGCTAAAAAGTTGGTCACGCAAGTATGTCGGTCCAAAAATCAACATAATCTTAGCTGAAAAATTGTAAAGTGGTAGAAATTTATGTTGAGGAACATTTTTATACAAATACATGAGCCTCATTTTATTAAGAAACTTATCATGCAACTGCCTGTCACAATGTAGGTCTATAAGTTCTAAATGAGTTATCCATCCTATACTGACATGTTATAAATTTATCTTGGCATGTCTGACCTTTGCTTTAAAGTCCATGACCCAAACATCATGTCACTTTTAATTGATTTAACATTAGCTACTCTCCACTTTATGCACTGCACCGTAAGTATGTATGTTTCCACTTAATGCTATGATGAGCCTAACACATCAACCTTCCTCTGAAGACAATGAACAGTTTGCACTTCCCCTGTGCTACATACTGACATCTGACTACTCCATTCTATCATGTGTGCTCACTTCCCAGGTGAGGAGAGAGAGCAAGCGCTCATGCTCATGCTCATGCTCATGCTCATGCTCATGCTCATGCTCATGCTCCTGAACAACCCTGGTCTTGAGGGACCATATGAAAGTTTTGTAAAACTGGAGTAGACAAAACATGTCTGCAACCAGGCTCCTGTGCAACAAACGCCCCTTCAATGAAGCTTGTTAGGATGACTAAGGCGAGTAGTAGTTGTTGTTGTTGTTGTTGTTGAGATCTTCAGTCCAACGACTGATTTACTGCAGCTCTCCATACTAGCCTAAACCTGTGCCTCCTTTACTTCAACCTTCAACCATTTGAAACTGTTTACTCTAAACAAGCATTGGTCTCTCTCTCTCTCTCTCTCTCTCTCTCTCTCTCTCTCTCTCTCTCTAAAATTTTTATTGCCCTCCACGTTGTGCCATTATCAATTCTTGATTTTTTTTTTTTTTCAAAATACACTCACCCAATTGTCACCTGAGATAGAGGGTGCATCTCCAGCCAAGCCATTCTGTGTCCTCTTTTCAGCATACAAACTACACTCTGCTAAATTACGATTCACTGTTGTAGTAATGCTATGTGTTTCACATACTGGAGGTTCTTTGTAATGCAGTAGAAATCCATTTGTTAAATGACACTACCCTACGCAAAGGCAACTAAGGATAATACACTTTCTTCTGAGTGACTTGATGGTGGCATGCCATACCTCACCAATGACTTCACTGACTGATGGGTGCTGTATCATCATCCTCATGGTTGTGAAAGTGTGCCCTACATGCCCATATTGGTAATCTGATGCCCATATGGTCTATAGTATACAGTATTTTCAGGATCAGGCATTTCAGTGGAGGTATGGATGGTGCATCTGTAGTCTACAGGGACAAGATGAAAGCTTTGTAAAAGAGTAGCTGGTAAAATCTGTCTGCACCCCAGGCTCATTTGCAACCCAAGCTCTTCACTGAGGCACTTCAGGGTGACTAAGGCTTGTTGTTGCCATTGAGATCTGTGGTCCAATGAGTGGTTCGATGCAGCTCTCCAAATGGTCTATCCCATACAAGCCTCTTCATTTCTGCATGATTACTGCATCCCACATTCTTTTGAAACTGTACTAGAGTCAAGTCTTGGTCTCCCTCTACAATTTTTATCCTCCACATCCATTATCAAATTGACAATTCCTTGATGCCTCAGAATTTGTCCTATCAACCAGTTTCTTCTTTTAGTTATGACGTAAATTTATTTTCTCCCGTCTGATTCAGCACCTCTGCATTAGTTATCTGATCTATCCACTTAATCCACACATCTACAAAGTCTATAAACATAAGTTTGCCTTTCTTAAACTTGTTGTAGCATTAGTAATCACGTGTGTGTTCCTACAATTCTCGGAACGCCAAGGTTAGCTTGTATCCTATACTGCGGTATGCCCTTCTTTTTCTTAAGCTGTAATTGTGATGGTTAAATGTTAATACACCTATACAGATTAATATTCTACAAACTGCTTCTCTTTAATTAATGTTTTACTTGATTCACTCCACATCTCTGGTTGTTCTCATTCTTGATGGGATTTACAGAACTTGACCTACCCGTAGTGACTGAGAAACTACAGTTGATAATATCTGAAGCTCCTGATTCATTACTGAGAATTTCTGGCTTCAGTTCACTTCCTTTTCTTTCTCATGTATTTGTCTTGTTACATACCATTGTAACTACAATGCTTACACCCATATCTTCAGGTCCATTCTGACAAAGAACTATAGATGAATTTTCAAAGTAATCCCTGACAGTTACAAAATATAACAATAAAATGTCCTTCTGCAACACCATGACTGTGCCAGAATCCAAAGCCAGAATGGATACCACTTATCCATAGCAGCAAACATGAGACAGTGAACACTTACCGACAATGAATATAACTTATTCCATTAATGTAATCTTGATTTAAAAAATGAAAGAGCCAAGCTTACTTTACACACATTCATAATTAGTTGTGCAGCCAGTTTTCAAACACTGTCAATGACTGCTACACTACTAATTTTACGCACACCAGTAGACACTGAAGGTATGAAACCAACAAAATTTTACCATGATTATTTTCAGTGAATTGCTGTTCAAATGTATTATGTTATGAATTCAAGCTATGTATTCCTGGTTAATTTCATTTTAGGTGCACAGTTACTAGTGAGGAGGAGGATATTAGTGTTTAACGTCCCGTCGACAACGAGGTCATTAGAGACGGAGCGCAAGCTCGGCTGAGGGAAGGATGGGGAAGGAAATCGGCCGTGCCCTTTCAAAGGAACCATCCCGGCATTTGCCTGAAGCGATTTAGGGAAATCACGGAAAACCTAAATCAGGATGGCCGGAGACGGGATTGAACCGTCGTCCTCCCGAATGCGAGTCCAGTGTGCTAACCACTGCGCCACCTCGCTCGGTCACAGTTACTAGTGGTATTCCCTATGGAGTCTTATGTGACATTTATGATAAGAGTTCAGTTTCTCACAACGTGCAGTCCACAATATCTGGTTGGCTAAAAATGTAACTGTACTTTTGTTTCGTGGTTAACTGTGGAACTGCAACTGATAACAAGTTTTTGCTTTAGAACCACCTCGTGGTGAATGCCTGAACTATTTTGGGCTGGTAAGGGCATTTTAAGGTTAGCATTAGAATAATTTCTTCCACTTTCTTGTCACTAATTCAATACAAACTGTTTGCAATTCACAATTAATTGTAAATTCATGTTCTTCATACTATTCCATCCCTTGTAGCTCTGATATCATTCAGCAATTGCCATTTATTGTTCATTTCTCAACTGCAGCTGGTACAAGCTTTCAAAAGTTCATGTTCCTGTAATGCACATTGTGATGAAACCAACTTAACATTCTCATGGTATTCACGCACTAGATTGCACTAGACTGTGCTATATGATAACCAAACTTACAGAGAAAAAAAATAAGATCTCTACCCTCATCCTGACTACATGTTGGTCCCTCTCATCCTTTAGTCTGTGTGACCTGCCTATCCTTTTAAAACATACCCAACTTTTTCCTCTCTCCTTCCCAAGAACGGAACTAATGGTTCAGAAAGCTAAGACAATATCTTCACTTTTACTTTTACCTTTGTGCTTATCTATTGGCAGAACTAAATGTTTCAGCTCATAAAGTACTAACCAGTAATTGTGTTACACGTTCATTAGTTTTCTCAAACTTCCTTGATAATGATTGTCACCTGATCAGTCCCTAAATTTGCTTACCTGTAGTCTCACGTCATTGTGCTTTTTCTTTCTTCTTGCCAACCATGATATTCTAACCAAAGAAGGGTTGGGCACATACATAATTAATGAGAGACACTATTCAACACTTCGGAGACTACACTTCCAAAGTGACCTTGAGTCAGCTAGACTAGCTGGTTTCCACAGTTAAAAAAATTGATTATTTATAAGATGATAGTAAGTTTGTCATTAGATTAAAGATTAGCCCCTTGTTTAACTAATTAAATTAGTGTTATATGCATTTACCTAGATATGACACCACAGACAATTTTTTAACTTTAGATTGTTTTTTTATTTTTGGAAATGTACATACACCATGAACCTACTATGCTGTCATAGTAGGAGGAGAGGTGATACTCCTACGTGGCACGTCCCAGGTGGCGGATAGGGAAGTCCTCACCGGTTTACCGGCGGACTTGAGTGAAATAAAATAGCTCTCGAGGACCAAACACACCCTCTGCGGTTAACAACCACAGTTGTAAATCGGAGCTTGCTCCAACTAAGGTTGACAACCTTCGAAAGTCAAAAATGGAAAGGTCTTTTAGGAAAAAAATTCCACCGTCCTGCTCAAAAAGGCAGGAAAAGGCTACATCAGATTCGGTGGGCAGTCAACTAGAAGACAGCAATGAATCGGAGCGTTTGCAACCATCAAAATTCACACTAAAACACACAAAGAAGATTAAACATGAGCAGATAAATTATATAGCAACACACAACATATACTCACTACTTCAGACCAGAAAACTCAAGGAGCTCACAGATGAACTAAATAACCAAAAAAATTTAATAACAGGGATCCAAGAAATGAGAAACACCACAGAGAACCCATTCGAATCACAAGGATACAGAATTTATAATGGGAAACCAGGACTGAGGGCAATGAAACAATGTCCCCAGTTTGGAACAGGGTTTTTAGTAAACACAAAAATAATAGATTCAGTAACGGATTTCCAAGCAGTATCATCAAGAATTGTGACTCTAAGCTTTAAAACAATGAATAAAACCTATACAATAATAAATGCTCATGCCCCAACAACTGAAAAAAATTGTCTAACAAAAACAAAGGAAGAGGTAGATAAATTTTGGGACCTTCTAGAACAAACTGTGAACAGAGTAAATAAAAAGAATGTAAAAATCTTATTGGGAGATTTCAATGCTCAGTTGTCAAAGACTTGTAGAATAATTATATTACCTAAGTTATTGTTGAGCCAAATTGTATCCCTGTGTAACAACTTGTTTACAACTTTGTTTTTTTTTTTTACTAGAGTGGTCCAATGAAGGCCACAAAATAAATAATAATAATAATAATAATAATAATAATAATAATAATAACAATAACTCCGCTGTACCGGTCCCAAGCCCGGGGCCTCATTATGCAAGTGATGAGGAAGGAGGAGGGGGAGGAGTAACAACCTCGTTTAAAAAACCAGAGTTCACCTGGCCCGGGTGATAGTACTCTGTCAGGGCCCCTTTGCTAGGGTTACAGCGAAGACCTCAACGGTAGTGAAGGCGGAGAGAACGAATCTCGGTACGGTGGAACTAGCGGAAGAGGCACATAATACAATAAATCCACCTTGCGTCTGACTTGTAACAAGCGGCACTGTGGTCGGCGTCTGTTCACCAGAGGTGCGGCCGTAATACAAATTCTGGAACTAACCACTCCAGTCTTAACCACTGAGCTTTTCTGAGCTCAACCCTTTGATTCTAAGTACTATTATGGAGCGTTTTAGTAATTACAAAATTACCCCAGGTGGTAACAAATCCTCCGCCATCAGTGGCGCAACTAGTCTATCGGATTCTGGGGAGACTAGGCTGAAACGCTATATCCCAAACCAGAGGAAATCGAAGTCTTTTGACCGACTCATGCCCAAGGTCGAAACATTTTTTGGAACTATCAATATTAACTCTCTCTTGACACCAGGAAAACTCTATAAATTAGGAGACACACTAAAAGAACAAAATATCAAAATTTTAGCCCTGCAAGAAACAAGGTTGCCTGATGAGAATACCATGGATTTTGGAAACTACCGATTGTTTAAAAGTAAAACAGACAAAAGAATTCTTAAAAACACTCCGCATCTGGGTGTTGCATTCGCAATTTCGCAAGACATTCTTGGCTCCGTAATCGAAGTAAATCCAGTAAACAACAGACTAATGACAATTTCCATGAAATGTGCAAATAAAATGTACTGTTTAATTAACGCACACATGCCTATCAACCAGGAGAATAAAACAAATCCAGAAAAAGTAAATAAGTCATGGGAAGTGTTAGAGAATACAGTCTCCAAAATTCCTCAAAATTATGTAAAGATTTTAATGGGTGATTTTAATGCACAGTTAGGGAAAGAGAGAAAATTTAGAAAAACGGTCGGTGAATTCCCTGCACATAAATGGACCAATCAAAATGGAAAGAGGCTGGTAGAATTTTGCAGAAATTTCAATCTCAAAATAATGTCAAGTCATTTTAAGAAAAAACCTTCAAAACAAAAGACATGGCAATCACCTAACAAGGACATAGGTGAATTCCAAATTGACCATATTGCAATCTCGTATCCATGTCACAAAGAAATTTTAAATGTTCAAGTTCGTAAAGGCGCCAATATTGACTCAGACCATTACTTAACCCGTGTGATACTAAAGCTAAAACCCCAAAATTTCAACAAAAGGACACCATTAATCCCCAAATTTGACACCAGTAAAATCCAACCATCATTATTAGCAGACGAATTTGACAAAACAAGTGCACAATATTGGGAACAACTCAAACACAAGATTATCAAAACAGCTCAAGATCAAATTCCTTTACGAAAACACAAGAAACATGCTTGGTGGAATGAAAACTGTGATCATGCAATCAAAGCCAGACAAGAGACATTTAAAGCATGGAATAGCAACAAGACAGAAGACACATATGATACATTCCTGACAACTAGAAAAGACACTTCAAAACTAATTAGACAAACAAAAAGACAATATGAGAATAGTCAACTCTTAGAAATTGAAGAAGATTTTCAGAAATACAATACCAGAAATTTTTATAAAACTTTTAAAACCAAAATAAAGGGGTACCAACCCCAGAATCTTTGCTTCAAGAAGGAAAATGGACAGTTGGCTCTTAACAACCAAGAAAATTGCAAAGAACTTTCTAAATATTTTAAGAATCTTCTAAATTGCCCCGAGCCCACAGAAAGACTTCCACCAAAAATTCCCCAACAATGCAATCCAGTTTCACTTGCACCAAATGAAGAGGAAATCATTAAAGAAATTCATAGGTTGAAAAAAAACAAAGCATCTGGTGAAGATGGAATTGTTGCAGAACTTTTAAAGGCAGCTGGTCCAAAAACCGTTAAAGAAATTACTTCAATCATGCAAAACATTTGGCAAACTGAAAAAATTCCTGATGAATGGAAAACCGCCTTGATTCACCCACTTCATAAGAAGGGAGACAAAACTGATGTTAATAATTACAGAGGAATTTCTCTTCTTCCAGTCACATACAAAATCCTCTCTCAATGTCTTCTGAACCGAGCACAACAACAACTTGAATGGAAAATTGGCGAATATCAAGCAGGTTTCAGGCCAAATAGATCTTGCCCAGAACAGATTTTAGTCCTCAAACTAATTCTCAGACATCAAAAAATTTACAATAAAAAACTAGTTTGTACCTTTGTAGATTTTAGAAAGGCTTATGACTCAGTGGATCTTGAATCTCTTTTCCAAATTGTGAAAGAACAAGGCCTGGATCCTAAAACCACGGCAATTATCAGAGACACGCTAACTGGTACAAAATCAAAAGTAAAGTTCAGAGGAGAAATTTCAGAACCTTTTGAAATAAAAACAGGCGTGAGGCAAGGTGATGGACTCTCTCCGTTGCTATTTAACTGCGTTCTAGAAAAAGTAATACAAGAGTGGCGCGAACGAAAATTGGAGTTCAAAATTGACCAACCAGTGAAATTAGGATGAACAAATATTCGAATAGACTGTTTGGCCTTTGCAGACGACTTGGTTATTCTAACGCAGGACATCCAAATTGCTCAGAAACAAATAGAAATTCTTAAAGAAACAGCAGAAAGAGTAGGTCTCCAAATCTCGTTTGAAAAAACACAGTATATGACTAGCAACAAACTGGCACCCAAACTTTTGGAAACTAAGTATGGAAAAATCAAAAGAGTTTCGCAATTCAAATATTTAGGTGAAACAATGTCAGAGACTGGTCTAGAAAAAATTGGAAATGAAATTCGTTGTCAAAAGATGGAGACAGCTTTTAGACTTACAAAAGACACCTACAACAAAAAATGTCTCTCGAGGTACTCTAAATTGAGACATTACAACACGGTCATAAAACCAGAGTGCCTTTATGGGGCTGAAACGCTAATTTTAAACAGAAAAAAGGACATTCAAGAAATCCAAAAAAGAGAAAGAAAAGTAATCAGAAAAATTCTAGGTCCAAAATATACTGAAGAAGGAACATACAGGCTAAGAGCAAATAGTGAAATTCAACAATACACCAGCATATATTCGGATATGAAAAAACGCAGATTAAAATTTTATGGGCATATTAAAAGAATGGATGCTACCAGACTAACTAAACAAGTAGTGGAATTCTACGAAAATCGAAGTAAAGCTAAATTTGAGACAATAAAATGGATTGCTGCTATAAAAGAGGACATGAAAGAGGCAGATATAAAACAAGATGAAATTCAAGACAGAAAATTATTTAGGCAAAAAATTCATGACTGGGTAGTTGGTCAAGCTGAAAAACCAAAGAAAACTGGAACCACATGGTCTGATGAAAGGAAAAGAGCTCATTCCGAGAGAATGAAAACAATTTGGGCAGAGAGAAAGTCTAAAAGAAAATAACTGAATGCCCCGTGATTGTACTTCGTGTGGTCCAGTAGGGCCCAAACGTGAATAATAATAATAATAATAATAATAATAATATTAATAATAATAATAATAAAACATAATTTCACCATACAAAGTTTTTGCTTTTTTCTGTTGGTGGTAATTTTCCTTTATTATTAGCACCAGTTTTCCTTGTCCTCAGCAAACAGAGGAAATAAGAATTGCCACTAGGTTATATTACAATGAAGTGATATTCCCAACAGACATCTCATCTTGGTGGTGGGGTGAACGTCATAGGTGGCCAATGGAAGTGAGGACCTGCTGGTATACACAGTTTCCTTCCTCATCAACACCATGAGGAAGTTAGGGCTATCTCTTGTCCTGGAGTTGAGAAATTAACCCGAAAGGGAGATGAATCTCACTTAGGATCAACAGCATGAATATGTGGAAGGAAAGGAGAAACCACAGCATTTAAATTCCTTAAGGATGTCTAAAGCTCTGCAGCCAAAATGGATGAAGTAGGAAATAAATCAAACCACCGATAATGAAAATCTGTGTCCCGGATATGGCAAGGGAAGGAACCACCGTACGGCTTCTCAAGTTGTCATTCAGCAAAATATTTGCAAAATTAAAGTAATATAAAATTTAAGATTATAACTTAAAGCTGGAAAACTACAAGAATTAAAAGAAATAAAGAAACGCGCTGAACTGCATGAGCTACATGTAACAAAAATTAAATGGGAATGAATGGGAGACTTCTTATCAGATGATTAGAGAGGTATTTTTGCTGGTAAAGAAAAATCAGAATCAGGGGTGTAGCAAGATAATATCATTAATACCTATCGTGTTAACAACTGACAACTGATGATAAAGCTAAAAGCTTTTCCAGAAGATCTACGCATAATACAAGTTTATTTCCCAACAACAAACTGTAAAGAAGAAGATGAAATTGAAGATACAGTATCTATAATCAAATAGAACAATTGCTGTTAATTACAAATAAAAATTACAATGTTATGATAATGGAAGACATTGATGCCTGCATGGGCATCCACCACAATTCAAAACAGATTGCCAAATTTGGACTGGAAAATATGAGCAGTAGACACAAAAGGTTATAATAATACTGTGAACACCATGGAATTCTCCAAGGGACATATGGTTCATAGTTCCTAATCGAAGCAGGTATAAATGGAAAACAGGAGGAGACAGTGCTAGGTACCAAATAGAATATATTCTAGTAAAACAAAGATACATCTTCATATACACACATTCTCCACCAGCATGGCAGAGGGTTCCTTATACCACTACTAGTCATTACCTTTCCTGTTCCACTAACATATGGAGCGAGGAAAACAACTGTTGATATGCCTCTGTATGAGTCCCAGTTTCTGTTGTCTTATCTACAAGGTCTTTATGCGAAATGTACATTTGCAGCAGTAGCATCATTCTGCAGTCAGCCACAGATTCCAGTTCTCTAAATTTTATCAATAGTGTTCCACAATAAGAAAATTAACTTCCCTCCAGGGATTCCCATTTGGGTTCAGGAAGCATCTCTGCAATACTCGCAAGTTGATTGAACTTGCCAGTAACAAATCTAGCAACAATCTAGCAGCACACTCTGAATTGCTTCAATGTCTTTCTGTAATCTGACCTGGAGGGGATCACAAAGTACTCAAGAATAGGGCTCATTAGTGTTCTACATGCAGTCTAGTCTATAAATGAGCTACATTTCCTAGATGCTTCCTAATAAACTGAAGTTGAGCATTCATCTTCCTTCTACCATCCTTACATGCTCATTCCATCTCATATTACTTTACAGTGTTATATCTAGGTATTTGATCAACAAGACTGTGTCAGGCAGCATGCAACTAATGCTGTATTTGAACATTACAGGATTGTTTTTTTCCTATTCTTCTGCATTTTTTTCAACTTACATTTTTCTACATTTAGAGCAAGGTGCCATTCATTAAACCAAATAATAATTCTGTCTAAATCACCCTCTACTCACCTACAGTTACTCAACAACAACACTTTCCCATAAATGACAGTGTCATCAATAAGATTATTTAGTGTACAGAGAACAAGAGTGGTCCTGTCACACTTCCCTGGGGCACTTCCGATGGCACCTTTGTCTCTGATGAATACTCCCTGTCCACGACAACATACTTGATTCTATTACTCAAATACCTATGAATCTCATGTGAGAAAAGGGCAAGCTAAGTTTTGCATGAGCTATCCTTTCTAAATATGTGCTGATTTATGGACAGAAGTTTTTTGTCTCAAGGAAATTTATTGCATTCAAACTCAGAATGTGTTCAAAAATTCTGCAAGAAACCAACATTACCGATACTGGTCTGTAATGCTGTGGGTCTGTTCTTTTACCTTTTTGTACACGTGAGTCACCTACAATTTTTTCCAGTTGCTTGAGACTTTGCACTGGGAGAGAGTTTCACAATATGTGTACACAAAGTACTGGGCCAATGCTCTAGAATACTGTCTGTAAAGCCAAAAGGGATTCCATCCAGATGTGCTGATTTATATGTTTTCAACTCTTTCAGTTGCTTCTCAACAACAGATACGCCTATTCTTACGTTGTCCATATGGGAGCCTGTGCAACTATCGAATGACAGCATATCTGTAAGATCCTCCTGTGTCAATGATTTCTTAACCACCAAATTTAAAACTGCAGCTTTCCTTTTACTGTCTTCTGTTGCCACACCAGACTGTTCAACAAGTGACTGGACAGAAAGCCTTCACTTCACTTTTCATTTTCTGCAGGAGCAGAATTTTCAGGTTCTCGGCAAGAAATTTCACTAAAGTGTGATAGTGGAAATTCTTGTATGCTTTGGATCTTGATCTTCTTATATACACAAAAATTTCTACTAACTTTCACCTGTCGATATTTTCACATTGTTTTTTAAAACAAGAGTGCAACACTTCCACTTTGTTAGCATTTTATGAATTTTGTTATTAAACCATTAAACCATGGTGGGTCTCTTTCATCCCTAGTCCACATGTTTGGCACATACTTCTCCAGTGTGTGATTTATAATCAGTTGAAACTTTGCCCATAATCCTCTATGTCCATCTTATTGGAACTAAATGATGTTCCTTCCCTGAGCAGAATGCTAGCAGCTGCTTATCTGCTCTTTCCGGCAAACTTCTTGATGGATTTATTAAGTTTAGTGGTCGTTGTAGCTAATATGACATCAAGACCCTTATTCCTGTCTCTATACTGACACTGTTGATAAAGCCAGGCCCATTTGTAGCAACTAAGGCGAGGAGGGAGCGCGCCGCGGGCGGAGGGTATTTAAATCGGCCGCCGCCGCGACCGAACCCAGTTCCCTCTGAGCAGCCATAGCGTACGGATCTCCGTGCCGGCACGTTCACAGGAGCTCAGTCCGCCAGTTCACCTGATGATGGCGACATGTATGATCGCCGAAATATTGTGCCCGTTGGACACTATAGACCGGCAGCACACCTGTGGATATTTTGATTAGGTATAAACAGTTTCCATTGGGCATGGGTTGCCAAACTAGTTGCTCAAGACAGTGGTCAGAGAATGTGTCAGAACTACTTCACAAGACTTTCCACACCACATCCAGTGAATCGATAGACGTCCCAGTCCATACTCGGTAGGTTACAATCTCCTCCAACTAACATTGTTTGATTGGGGCACTTCCATGCTACTGAGCACAGACTTTCTTTGAGCGATTATACAACAGTTAAGGCAGAATAGGGTGACCGGTAAAAACATTCAATGATTAATTTGAGTTCAGCTAGCCTAGCTACTGGCATTCAGTTAATTTCACAGTCAGATTCAATTTTGACCTCTACAGAGACAATATATTTGTCAGTTGCACTGAATACTCACCCTCCTAAAGCATCCAACCTGTCTCTTCAATTAAATTTCATGCCTCATTAAATATTTCTGAGCTTCTCCCTTTAGGTTTAATTCAGCTTTTGGTTCCAAGGCTAATTTTAGCACAACAGCTTTCCGAGAGGATGGTAAATTCAGGAACTTTTTTATAAATGCTTCAGCAATTTACTGTTAAATTTTTGTCATTTAAAAAAATCTTTAGTCTGTATATGATCTGATTTCATTCTTTTGTACCAACTGCCAAGGGCTCATCAGAGGATTTCGAAGTAGCACTTACATTAAGAAACCCTTTGTGCACTCCACAGGTAGTCTGTTCTGCAATTATCACTTCCTCTGTGTAGGGCATCCCTGACCAATGACCTATCAAGGGGAGTCCTATAATTCTCTGCCTAATAACACAGCTCCAGAAGTCAGCAGCCAAGACCATAAAAAAATCAATGGAGTCTCTAGTTGAGGCACTCCAGTCAACTCCAAACCAAAGGGCCTTGATCAATTTCAGGTACACTATTGCAAACTGTAAGCTCTGCTTGCACCCCGCAAGCGATGACAGCAGTCTTCATCCCTTCCACTAACCGCCTGTATAAACTGAAGATAGTCTCAGTACCCAAGCACCAGGCATCACTGATGCCAACTTGAGCTACAACGTGAAGATGACTCGATAGCCATAAACATGCCCTCCTCTGTATCTTGGATGAGACCCCAAGCAGGAATATGAAGCACAAACTGGATTTCTTTCCAACCCTTGATGCAATTTTCCTAAGGGGCTCCATGACACACCTAACAATGGAGCTCCCATTAAACAGCAAACTCTAGCCCCCATTTACCTGCCAGAACCCTGAAGGAGTGGCCACTAGTCCACTCACAGGGTGAATAGATGACTCCAGGTGGCCAGTCTTTACATTGACACTCTACCTCAAGAGACATGAACACATTACAATCTGCCAGTCACTCTGCAGTGAGCGTGGTTTTCCCCACATTAGGTATAATGGAAGGCGCCTCAGCAGCGGAGCCCTTGGGCATCGCAACTACCACTTGATGTGTCCCATGTGACACACCAGTTTCTCCAGCACCACTACATACCAAGGCACCAGCCTGCAGATGATTGACTGTATCCAGCAGCACTTTCAGTAGTTTGCAAATAGCGACCACCACCTCATGTGTCTAAGCGCGTGCCATGCACGTGGACTGTGGACACACACACACACACACACACACACACACACACACACACACACACACACACTATATCTGTCCTACTATTAAAATTGAAATGAACACTACAGGTACAAAAAGATTAAAGTGAACCTTGTTGTCCATACACTGGCAACTCTACAATATTCAAACTACCTAACTATAGCATAACAGGTAGCATAAATCTACTCTACAAAAAGTACAAGATACACAAAATACAAACAAGGAACCAAAAACTAGCTCTACTGATTTACAGATGTCACTGAAGATGATACTAATAACCAATGTCACAAAATGAAAAGCACAGGCTGCTATATGAACACTAACTCACTAAACTCCAGTGCACTGCACACAGGGAGATAACGAAGTAAGACTGTCACATGGCTGCTCTACGGTGTTCAAACTACCCATCTGTGCACTGCACGTAGCGTAAACGTACGTTACTAAAACCATGATATGAACAAAATATAAAAAAGAAAACAAAAACTAGCTCTGGTGTCTTCTGGAAGGCACTGAAGGTGATATTAAAAATCCAATAAATTCTATTCGTTCACACCATTGTTTTGAGGGTGATAGTGATCATGTAACAGCTAAAGCCAAGTGCAATATTGGATTTAAAAAGCAACAAAGTACAACTGGGACTAAGTTGTGTATACAAATACTACAGAATGAAGACAAAGCTGAGAAATTTAGAGTGACAACAGACCAGATATATCTATGAAGGAGCACAGAATGTACTAGGGAAGAAATCAAGGAAACCACGGATGACACAAGAAATACTGAATTTCATAAAAGAATGACATAGGTTGACAAAAATAGATTCTGACCAATACAGAACTATCAAACATGAAAAAACAAATATATGCCACATAGAAGAATAGGAATCGATGAGACAAATCAATGCGGTAATAGAAAAATACCTAGCAAACAGAATACAGCCAGACTGTGCTCAAAAATTAGATCAGTATAGTTTAAATGTAGAACTAGAAGCAACATTACTAAAAAAAAAAAAAAAAGTGTTACTGCACGACCAGCAAAAATGTAGTAAGGGACAAACATTTTTCCTTTCATCATTCTGTGGAGGGTACAACGAGAAAAAGTTTCGTAAATGTTTGAAATTAGGTTCTTTCTCAAAAGTCACTAAGTGCTCCCATTCTCAATTACTGGACAAAAAGAAGTCTGGGTAATTTGTGCGCAATGCATTAGGCTGCCTCAAAATACTTGTCTTACTGGGTTAACCTTAACCTAAGACTATATGTCTTGATAAGAAGATTATGACAGCATTTTAAACATTTAAATTTAGTCAATATGTATATGAAATACTGAAAATCAAATTTCTGTTGCCCCTGGAAGCTGTTAAATAAGCAACCGGCCCACACGAGATGTGCACCAAGAACTGGATTACCCTTTTGGTAATATAGATACAGGACATAAGGCAAAAAAAACTGTATAAATTTGTGTGTGTCTGATATGAGGAAGGACAACTACCAATGGAATTAACAAAAAGTGAAAAACAAGTACCATACCTAACAAAGGAAAGATCAATGACTGTTCAAATTAGAGAACCTAGGCATTATTAAGCTGAGCTTCAAAGATTCTATTCAACATTGTTAAAAAAATACTAAAAACCAAAATTTACCAGTAAAGAAATTTGAATTTACAAAAGAAAAAAGGAACCAGGGGAACAAAAGCGGCATTTCAAGTGATCTTAGAAAGAGGAATTGAAATGATCAAGGAAAGTTATGCCATTTTCATTGACCCAGGAGCTTTTGATAGAGTGGGCTGGAAGACACTGTTTGGAAAACTGAATGAAAGTAGAAAAGACTGGAGAGATAAGAGACTGATTCTCAAACTTTACAAAAACCAGAGTACAGTATGGCAGTCCAAGTTGCCGGAGATGCTGGTCATGTGTGCGTGAGGTGTGCTTGCGTGTGGAAATGAATGAATATGTGTGTGTGTGTGTGTGTGTGTGTGTGTGTGTGTGTGTGTGTGTGTTTCCTTTTCTGATGAAAGCTGTGGCCAAAAGCTAAAGTGCAAGTGTCTTTTTGTAGTGCCTTTCTGCTATTTTACCTTTCTCTTTCCCTTGTATTGTTGAAAACAGAAGTATAACAGATACTGCACAAAGATTTGGAATATCGAAACAAGCATTCAGTAATAAGAATAATTCACTACCAGATAGCCACTTTAACAAAAAACAGATTCATCAAGACATCTGTTTCAAGCATTTTAGCCTATGATTGGAAGGGTGCGTGGACTGTGAGGAAACAAGGAAAGAAAAAATTTGAAGCAGTAGAGATGTGGATATGGAGAAGAGCCAGAAAAACATCCTGAACCGAAAGAAAATCTAATCAACAAAGATTGTTGTTGTGGTCTTCAGTCCAAAGATTGGTCTGATGCAGCTCTCCATGCTACTCTATCATAACTGCTGCAACCTACATCCTTCCGAATTTGTTTTCCGCATTAATTTCTTGGTCTCCCTCTACGATTTTTACCCCCAACACTTCCCTCAAGTACAAAGTTAGTGATACCTTGATTTCTCAAAACAACCTATCCCTTTTTCTAGTCAGGATTTGCCAAAAATTTCTTTGCTTTTCAGTTCTATTCAGTTCTTCCTCATTAACCTTCAGCCTTCTTCTGTAGCACCACATTTCAAAAGCTTCTATTCTCTTCTCATCTAACTGTTTATTGTCCATGTTTCACTGCTGTACATGGCTACACTCCACATAAATATTTCCAGAAAAGACTTCCTGAGACTTAAATCTATACTTGATGTTAACAGATTTCTCTTCTTCAGAAACACTTTTCTTGCCATCGCCATTTTATATCATCTCTGACCATCATTGGTAATTTTATGACCAAATAGCATTTTCTAATCTAATTTCCTCAGCATCACATGATTTAATTCAACTACATTCCATCATCCTTGTTTTGCTTTCGTAGATGTTCATCTTATATACTCTTTTCAAGACCCTGCCTCTTCCAAGTTCTTTGCTATCTCTAACAAAATTATGATATCATCAGTACACATCATAGTTTTTATTTCTTCTCCCTGGAATTCAATTCCTACTCCAAATTTTTCTTTTGTTTCCTTTAATGCTTACTCAATGTACAGGTTGAATAACACTGGGGACAGGTTGCAACCCCGTCTCACTCCCTTCTCAATCCCTCAACCAATGAACAAATACAAAATGAAATTAAAGAGAAAATTAGATTGATTAATGTGATACACAGAAAAAACACTAAATAAACTGGACTCATGATCTGACTTATCACCTTCATAAAAAACATCTCAGAAGGAAGAATCCCACAAAAAGAATTAAGAGGCTGGGCAAGAGGATGCACACCATAAAGCGTTGTCAGTTGAATAAACTGCAGCAACCACAACCAAATGACACAGATGGCTACAAGAACAAGGTACAGACATTGGCTAGGTTTCAGAATGCACTTCCTTTTTCAAGCTTGTAGGAAAAACACACACACACACACACACACACACACACACACACACACGTGCGCGCGCGCGCAAATATGCCTGTCTCACTACATTGTGCTCAATCGACTGCCACCTCTTTCCTGGCCCACATTGAATGTACAGGGGTGAGGTAGTGTGTGGAGTGGGATGAGGGATGGAGAGAGGCAGAAGGCAGGGAAGGGTTGGGGGGGGGGGGGGGGGGGGGAGTGTCTAGCAGCTTGTGGGAGAGTGGGGAACCATCGTCTATGGGCTAGCTAGGGGTGGGGGCAGGTGGCAGACAGCTGGGCACACGATTTCGACTAGGGCATAAGTACACAGCTTGCTGATGTGGGGAGATGGTGTGTGTACTCACTCACTCACTCACTCACACACACACACACACACACACACACACACACACACACACACACACACACACACTATTGTTGAGGGGGTGGGGGGGGTGGGGGGGGGGGGTGGGGGGGGGGGGGGGGAAGGATAGGTGAGTTACCTTAAATTTAGGCCACGAAGGTTATGGGAGCGAACTGTGTGTTGTAAGGATAGCTCCTACCTGTGCAGCACAGAAAAGCTGTTGTTTGTGGGATGGATCCAGATGGCACAGATTGTGAGTTAGCCATTGAAATCAAGCATGTTATGCTCAGCTGCATGTTGTATACGACTGGATGTTCCACATTTTGGCAACAGTTTTGCAGTGGCCTTTCATTCTAGTTGACGGCAGGTTGGTTGTCATACCAGTTTAAAACTATGTGCAGTGGTTGCAGCAGAGCTGATATATAATGTGGCTCCTTTCATAGGTGGCCTGGCCTCTGATTGGGTAGGATAAGCCTGTGACATGACTGGAATAGGTGGTGCTGGGTGGGTGGATGGGTGGCTTGGGCAGGTCTTGCACCTGTGTCTTCCCCAGGGATATGATCCCTGTAGCAAGGGGTTGGGAGATGGGGCGGCATAGGGATGGACTAGGATGTTCTGGAGGTTGGGGGGAGGGGGATGGGAAGCAGTGCAACACCACTTTGAGAGGGTTTGGAAGTATCTTGTGTAGCATTTCCCTCATTTCAGGGCATGATGATAGATAATCGTAACCTTGATGAAGGATGTGGTTCAGTCATTCCTGTCCGATGTGGTATTGGGTGACAAGGGGGAGGGGGGAAAGGGGTGGGGGTGGCTTCTTTGTGGTTGGTTCTGATGATGGATGTGAGGATCAAGTGTGTGTGAGATAATTGTGAGAGTCTTTTTGTTGTGCCTATCTGCGAGTCAGCATCTCCACTACACGGCAAATAGCAATTTTCCTTCTCATAATATTGTGTATGAGAATATGGCATAGGAGATCTGTTTGGGAATTAGGTATGGAGGGTATTGCCTGTCTGCGAAGCCCTTAGTGAGGCCTTCAGCATATGGGCAGGGAGTTCTCATTACTGCCATTGTGTTTACCACTGGTAGCGAGACTGTATTTGAGGGACATTTTGTGTGTGTGTGTGTGTGTGTGGAAAGTGTGGCAGCTGTCAAAGTGCAGGTACTATTGGTGATTGGTGGGTTTGATGTGGACAGAGGTGTAGATGGAGCCATCTCAGAGGAGGAGATCAACATCTAGGAAGGTGGCAGGAAGGGTGGAGGACGAGCAGGTGAAGTGGATGGGACAGAAGGTGTTGAGGTTGTGGAGGAATGAGAATAAGGTGTACTGGCCTTGGGTCCAGATAATAATGATGTCATCAGTAAATCTGAACAAGACCAGTGGTTTGGGGTTTTGGGAAGCTAGGGATGTTTCCTCTAGATGGCACATGAAGAGCTTGCACACCCTTCACACCCATAAATACTTTCCTGGTGTAAATCTAAGGTGTGTGTGTGTGTGTGTGTGTGTGTGTGTGTACAAACACCATTCCATGTCCCAGGCCCCAGTACCCCCCGCCCAATTTGTCTCTGCACATCAGCTAACTTCGTGCTGTTATCTCACACCCTAGTCTATGAAATCGTGTGCCCAGCTATCTGCCACCTGCCCCCTCCACCTGCACTCTTAGCTAACCCACAGGCCACTAGATGCTTCCCCCCAACCCCTCCCTGCCTCCCACCTCTCTCCATCCGTCCATCCGTCACCCTAGGCCATTCCATCCTACACCCTGACCTTACCGCAGTACACTCACCATGGGCCATTATGGTTGCTGAACACTGGACCCATAAAGTGTGAAATTCTCTGTAATTAATATGAGATTGTAGTTTATACTACACTGTGCTTTAGTGGTCTTTGGACTCAGATAAATAAAATACTGTCAGACCTCCAGTATGGTTTTCTCCTTGGCACTTTTTACTAATGGAATTTTATCATACAAGTTAGGGAAAACTGAAATGTTGTCGTAGGAGCATACATTTTATTTTCCCCAATACCTCGCAGCTTCTTTGCAATGTTTTGACGAATTCACAGTTGCTAGATGTTACGACTTTTTCTTGCCCTTAGTATAGCACACATATTCAGTTATTCTGAATGATCCTCTGTGCAATCCTGATGAAGACGACATATTCTGATCCATTCATAGCACAACCATCCTGCATCTCTGCACCACAGTGCGCACTGCTCACATCCTGCCTGCATCACAGTCCCACCTCACCATTGCCAGGCGTCCACACCACCTCATTTGTGTGTGTTCTGTATGAATTGGGCCTAACAATGGCTGTTGCACAGATTAAAATGTGATGGGATTGCTATGAAAAAAAAAAAAAAAATCACGAATATTTACAGAAGCAATAAAAGGAGTGTGAATAAGCATATTCTTCAACCAATAATTGCTTATCTTTGGCTATTTCACAATGCACATGTGAAAAACAAATGCAAAACATGGTAAACCTCCTGTACTTTCGTCATTTCCCATTTCGCCCCAGCACTGTTCACCCTGAGCTTTTTAACTTCTTAGTTTTATAACAGTATAACAGGCATACGTATTTCCATTTGTTTGTATCAGGTTTATGATAGGAAGTGAGAATAAACTAAAATAATAAAACGGTGTGGATGTGCTGTCAAGTAGTGCCTACATGCCACTTGTCTCTGTGAAAATTAGTTTCATGGGTGTCACATTCACTTGGGCTTCAATGACAAACTCACCTTCATCAAATGTGCTTAACTAATAGTCTAATATGAATGATAATCAGCATTTTCAAATATTTTTTGCAAGTCAAAATGTGTCTTTACCTGCATTTTTAGATTCACCAAAATCAGGTTCCAAATCAGAGTAATCTAAGTCTCCTGCTGATCTGAAACTGTCCAAAGGTTCTTCTAACAGTTTCAGAATGGAACTGGGCATCTCACTGTTCCACAGTATCAGTAGTACATGAAAAACACACATTAGAAACATGCACTGAAAGTTTGCAGCCTGAGCATAACTCTAACACTATCCTCCTCAGCAGTTGTACTTGCACAAGTCTGATCAAGTACCATCCACAATAGGTTACATTCCACTTTTTTGACTGTGCTGTTCATAGTATGTGTATTCATTTCATGTGCCCAATGAGCAGTTTAAAAAAAGCAAGAGGCAGTACAGTATAAAATTATACACAACTTTAATGTGAATCAACTGTGTGCTCCTGGTAAAGAGATAGGCTTAGAAATGAGTAACTCTTCACTGCTATGAAGAGTGAAAGACCTGTGTAATCGATCTGTGCATGAAGTGCACTGTACCAATATGTTTCAAAACGTTGCACGGAGAAATGCAATTTTTCTGGGGGTTATATCTCAGGTTCCATTGATCACAAAGGCAAGGTGTCAAGAGCTTTGAATAGCCCTTGGTCTAGCAACCATTTCTATACCTATCAGAAGAACAGACAAACTGCAGTTATCCTACAGTAAAGGGTCAAAATTTAAACATTACACACCTTCTTTAACACAAGCAAATTGTGCAAATCAATTGGTTCTATTGCATTAGGTGTGGTTTAAGGTGGACTTTAGGCATTTTATAAAAGCACCGTTTGTTCATGGGCAGTTCCTGAGAAAATACTGAAAAACCAGGATTGTTTGGGTACAAAAAATACCAATTGTGGGAATGGGCACCTTTATAATTTCTATTCATAGTAGGTTGTCAAAATTGTTCCCCTATGTTCTTAAGATGATATTCTGACTGAACTTCAAAACTTCTTTTGATATCACCATCCGTTACCAAAACCCAGAGGTTTGAAGTTCCCATACTTATACAGAAAACCACAAAAATCTATTTTTATCCATTTTTGAACAGTAAGCCACAATTATCTAAATAACTAAACCCTAGTAAATGGGTCAAATTTTAACTTTACTTCCTTCAGACAATTGTCCAGAAATTCCATTTTCTCGTTTTTGAAAAATCTGTATCTGTTTCAAGGTACACCCAAAAAACCATGATTTTTGGGTTGCAGGGATGGCCATTTCTATAAGTTCTGCTGCTAGCAAATCACTGAAATTTTTACACATGTCCTTAACATGATGTTCTTGGAGAACTTTGAAACTTTTTTCGATATCATTATTCGGTACTGAGACCCAGAGGTCATGGTACTTATGCAACATAAAATATGAATATTAATATCCAGTTTGAGGCACAAATGTAGTTTTGACTCATGTAATGAACACGTATCAAGGTTTCAACAGCCACAACAAGAGTTCTGAGGTCACCAAACTATGTTTTTAGTGACCATTTTTTTACCAAAAAAACTTTATGACATGCTGTCTCTGAATAAAAGGCATTTCATGCCTATACAAATATAACCAAAGTGGTACTGCAGTGACAAAAAAGGGTTAAAAGGATCTTAACATGCCTGAAAAGAACTGAAAATGACTGTGAATTCAGTAATATATTGCTAACAATATTTTTACTCTTTCATGATAAATAAAACCAGTTCTACCACTGGAGCAGATTTATTCATCATGAAAAATTTTAGCAACAGTTGTGGATGTCCCACAGAGAGCATATTATAAGATTTTTACTCTTTTAAGACACAAATCATAAGGCAAATGTTGTTGAATTGTAGTCAATGAGAAAAGCATCCAGGAAAAAATTTAATGCAAATAATTTTGAGTTAACTTTATATTGTGTGTATTTATTTACTGTTTATATGTGTGAAAGTATAAATGTGTCAAGTATATAAATAAACTGTTAAAACTTCAGTGACCTGCAGAATTCAATTTATAGAGGCAGCACATCCCACTGCAGTAGTGAAAAGAAGGAACCAGTGGAAAAACGCTCCTGTTTCAGAGACTTTGACAGTAAAGTGTGGATCCAGCTGCCACAAAACTCATTCTGCCCCCTACATCAAAGATTTTGACATGCGAACATACTCGCACTTTTTTATGCCAAAACAGAGTAGTGGCAAGACAGTGACAATGAAACACAGAGGAGAGGTTCCAGTGGGAGAGAAAGAGAGGGATGGTGGGAGACAGAGTGTGGCAGTGAAAGAAAAAAAAGATGCATGGATGAAAACAATAGTAGTGGGAGGCAAAAAGAGAGGAGACAGTGGAAACGAAAACTACAGATCAGTGAACACCACACAAAGTCTCAGGACATCTGGGTGCACCCAGACCAGTGAACTTTACACATAATTACAGGGAAGAGCATATTTTGACCAAAATTTTAAACACATGGGTTTAGAGGGAAAGTTAAGTCAGCCCCCCCCCCCCACCCCCCACCCCGAATTTTTGAGCTGCCAAGGTATAGTACAGACAGTGGCAGTGAGAAAGAAAGACAAAAGGAGACAATATAAGAGATAGAGGGGACTATGGTAGTGGGATATACTGTAAATCCATAGGAGAAAAAGGAGAGAGTGGGAGAGACATATATATGCACAGTGGCAGTGAGAGGGACCTGCCGAGTATGATGGCTTAGCCACGAAGACAGACTGGGTAAAGTGATTAAGTGATTAAGAATGACCTGTCTTAAAAGAGTGCAAGTATGTTTGCATGTTGAAATTTTGGTGAGAAAAGTGGAATCAGGATTGTGGCAGCTGGTTCCCCACTTTTCTGTCTGTGTCTTTTAAAGAGGAACATATTCACCTTTTTTTGCACTCCAACAAGAGCATTTTTCTGCTGGTAAATCAACTGATTCAGAATCCCGTATCTCAAAATGTTGTGATTCACATAAAAATGTATCACAAAATGGTGACTGAAAAAATGTAAATAAACTCTACAAGTGACTTTGTATTTCCAATTGTTCTGAGACTTCAAGGCAACGCTGAAATTTTCGATAAGTTATTACCTCAAAAGATGTAAACTTTCCTCTGCTTGTATGAACACTGGCTCAAACCACAATAGGTGGAATGCTGTACACCAGATGTTTGCGACCAGGTTTCGCAATTCTCAGTACCATAATGGTGGTACTGTTTGTAGTGCTACTGAATTACGCATCAGTGCCACATTTGGAAATACTGATACAAAATGCAAGACTGGCAAAGCTATATTTAAAAGGTCACACCTGCCTGAGAAGGTGAGTGATGTCAGAAGACTTTGCCATAGTTAACCAACAAAGCAGGTAGCAACAAATTCAGAAGGTTGCGAGGAACTGAGTTAGTAGAGGGAAAGGGAGTGTGACACTGAGACCAAGTAAAGGCAAGTTCGTATGAGGTGAGATCCAGTTCCAGGGGCACCAGTTAACCAAGAAAGAAATGTTACCAAATTTTGAGAAGATAAAAGCAATCACAGTGTGCAGAATACCTACATGAAGAAAACAGCTCAAGATTTTCAAGGAAATGTCCAGTTACTATAGAATCTTTGTTAGAAATGGAAGCATTAATGTGCTCAATTTATGCAAATTATTAAAGAAATACATGTCCTGGTAATGGAATGAGAACTGCGAGTGAGAATTCTGTGCCATAGAAGAGAACTTAAGTAATATAGCTAATTGCTATTCTTTGCTGACACAAGTACGCCATTCTGCTTGGCAACTGACAGTTCTGATACGGCACTGTATCAGAATTGTTTGAGGAGAAAAAAAACGAATACAGTAACAGAGTACAGAAGCATGGCCTTCACTAGTCAGATGACGACGCAGCATGAGTGAGGCTAAAGGTTCCATGAAAAATAATTACAAACAACTGTGTTGTTTAATTTTCAAAATTTCAAGGTATATCTACAGGAATGAGAAATAACAGCATTCTCACATCAATAAGGCATCAAGCAATTTGCAGGTTTGCAAGCTAGCAAACTATTTAGCAGTTGGGAGAACCTGGTAACAGATCCACTGACCGGTGTGCCAGTGGAAGTAGAGGGGAGGGTACGGGAGGGGAGGGGAGGGTATGGGAAGGGAGGGGAGGGGAGGGGTGGGTATGGGAGGGGAAGGGAGGGGAGGTGCGGTAAGACTACATTTAAAAGGTCACACTCACCTGAGCAAGTGAATGACATCAGGGTCTTCCCCATAGCTAACCAATACAGCTGGGAGTTATGACATGTCCACAGGTGATGAGGAACTGAGTTACTGACAATTCCTCCCCCCCCCCCCCCCCCCCCTTGTCCCCCACTCACACACACAGTAACAGGTAAATAACAGATTGGGGGAGCTTCCAGATGTCTTGTGATTGCACAAAGCATGCCTTCAATAGTTATATTCCAAAAACATGATCTTGGCAACCATTCGTGCAACATTCAATCCAAATACCCCAAAAGACGCATCTGTGAGAAGTGAGTACAGTGATACAAGCCATTTAATTCTACAATAAAAACTTTGGCAGTTACAGTATATCTAATCATACACACAATAACAGATAAATTTGTTAAGATCAACAGCTGCTAAATGGATGAAGCTACAGAGCTATGTGATACCTTGAAATGAAGATCTCGAATATTAAAGTATTCAGTCAATCAGTCAAATGGTTTGGCCACACAGGCCAGAAGAATATGATACAAACCTTGAACATGCCAGTTACACAACATTGACAAATATGCATGTATAAGGTAACTATTATGACTTACCCTGTCCCTTTCATAACCCCATGGTGTCACTGAATTGTAACATAGATATTGGCAAGATAGGTAATTCTTTAGTTAGGTAAATTATCATATTATTATCCATGGATATAATTTATCAACGGCTGATACAAAATGATACAAGGGACAAATGTATGGTACTGCCAGGTAGCTTGTTTGAAGACAATGGTTGACTATAAGTTAGTAGCATCAATAGTAAATTTAAATACACATCTTTATTCTGTAATTCAGATCAGTGTTACTAAAACTGATTTTTATTCATGTTGTATTCAAATTCACAAATGCTGTCAGTTTATACTGCATATCAAATAAGCATAAACTGATGTATGTATGTCAACTAAGTGCCTAATGTAATTTGAACAATGGGCATTATATAAAAGCTTCTTTGTAGAAAGTGGGAGTGGGAGTATAAAAGGGTTGACGTCCAACACAGCTGAGATCAGTCGCTTACATGCAGTCACAAGTGAGAAACTGCGCCCCTTTGTTTTATAATCTGGACTCCAATTCTGGATGGTGATGTGCCACACTGCTATGAAGATGAAATACTTTTTGTGTGGCAGTACTTAGTGCAGTCCCAATATTAACAAACACTTTCAACAAATACTTTGTAAACTTTTCAGAGGAAATCATTTATATAACTTACATCAATTACCTTAATAACATAAACCACAATCAATATTTGGTCTGATATTCATTTTATAACTTTAGGGAGGTAATAAAAAGAATGTTGTTACAGTTGTCGAAGAAATGAATAATTCGAAGAGAATAGGTCTTTATAATATGTCAAATAACCTACTGACAGAAGTAATACATACTTTTATTCTATAAATTTATGTTTCATAGAGGGTGTCTGATCCCATGAAAACATCCCAGGCAACTCCAATTTTTAAGAAAAGTAACAAATGTGAGACTGTTAACTGCAGACTTATTTCACTAATCACAGTACTAGCCAATGTCTTTGGAAGCATTATGTACCAGCAAATGCATGCACACCTAGAACTGAATAACATGTTAAGTACCTCACAATTTGGTTACAGGAAGGAAAGGTCAACTGTGTCCGCTGTTTGGGTCAGATGTTGTTTTTGATTTCTACATATATAACAAAGATCAACAGCAAATGCATGAATTATCAGGTCCTGTATGAATGAAGTTTCTAAATTACTTATAAATGTAGTGACAAGTAAAAAGCTTACAAGATGTAAAGCTTTCCTGGTATTCACTTTAAAACGAATCAAGAGTAAAAAGCTTACTAGATGTAAACTTTCCTGGTATTACACTTTAAAACGAATCAAGAAAAAACAGAGTGTGTTGAGATTTATTTCAACTTTGTAACTAATTATTGAGGAGATAGAACAAAATTATGTAGACGAAAGGTAATGGTTCACTTCTTACTAATATGAGGGTGAGACAACAAATAAAGGCAATTTTTTATCCTCCATAGATTGACAGCACTGACTCCATCATATGCCTTACTCTCACTGTTGTTCTTGTGCTTTAACTATGTTGGATCAGCGAATACCTTTTTTGTAGAGCTTTTCAGATGATTTCAATATGAGTGCTTCATTTTCCATACGCAGCATGAAAGATATAGGGGAATTGTTCATTTCCTGTACAGTGAAAGGATTAAAGCTGTGGAGATTATATGTTTCTTATCAATTGTTTTAGAAATTTCATGTAAAATAAAGGAAAGGCAGCCATTCGCCTACAGCTGACTATGCATGGAGCATAAAAAAATATGACAGAAAACAGCGTTCACACTATCTACTGAGCTCCTGCTGGACAGGAGAGAGAAGGGAAAATGTATGGTGAGGCAGTGAGAAACATGTTGACAAAGGTGTAGGAAACGGATATTGCGAGAGTGCAGTATATGCTCCTGACACAGTCAAGTCAAGTCATTTCCTACCACGAAGGGAGGTTACGTGTGAACACCGTCATGTTAAATGAGGCATCATCAAAAAATAACATGAATTAATTTTTTAGTAACAACTGCTGACAGTACAACCATTGGATGTAATTTGTCCAATAGCCTGATCCATTGAGATAGGCAGCATCAAGTCGGGACAAGTTCTGACTTGTCAGTCAGCATCCAGAGACATTAGGGTGAGATTATGTTTACTGTATCTGTCACACATCACAGATATCAAACAAAGCATGAACATTAAATTATGTTTCAAGCTTCAAAAAAATGCCAAAAAAATTCATGAAATATTGAAACTGGTGTATGGCGATAATGCTGCAAGTCTGAAGACTGTTTACACATGGTATGAATGACTTGAAAGCAGTAATGAGTCAGTAGAAGATGAACAATGTTCGGGTGTCCACTAACTTCAAAAACAGAAGAAAACATGCAAACAGTGGAAAAAAGGTTCACTCAGATAGGTGAATAACTATGCACGAGCTTACCAAAAAACTTAGCATTTATTGGTTCATGCAAATCATTTTAACGAATAATTTTCAAATGAATGAGTACAAAATTTGTTTCCAGACACCTGAATGATGAACAGAAGGAAAATCATGTGTCAGTTTGCACTGAGTTGAAGGATTATCTTCATTCAGATCCAGACTTCTTAACCAAAACTGTACCTGGAGATGCAACTTGGGTCTATGAGTGTGACCCTGAGATGAAACTTCAGAGTTCCCAATAGAAAACAAGTACATCTCCTCGTCCTAAAAAAGCACATCAATAAAAACCAAATATCAAAGTCATGCTCATTGGTTTGTTTGATACTGAGGACACAGTGCCATCAGACCTTGTTCCAAGGTGAACAACTAAAAATGGCAAATTTCATAAGGGCATACTGCAACACTTGTAAATTGATGTGCATAGAAAGAGACCACAAAAATGGGCCAATGGCTTCCTTCTCCATCATGAGAATGAGCCATGCCACATCTCGCTTTTGATTTGTGAGTTTTTGGCTGAGAAAAATGTCCCTGTCTGTCTACATCTGCTTACTCAGAAGATTTAGCACCGTGCAACTTCTGGCTCTTACCAAAAATTACAACTGTGCTTGAAGATAAAGATTTTGACACCATTTCTGACATTAAGAGAGTCATAACAGAGCAGCTGAACACCCTTCCAATAGAAGCCTTCCAGAAATGCTTCCAGTCATGGATTAAACATTGGGATAAGTGCATTGCTATCCAATGACATTACTCTGAAGGAGGTTAAATCAAATTCTGCATAAGCTTATTCCTTTGTTTCTAATAAAATTATTCAATGTATTTTTTTATCACACCTCATGTCTCAGTTATGTTGAAATTACTGCATGGAATTCTTTGTGGGCATGACCTGTAAACAACTGCCAACTCAAATAATGGAAACTCCAAGTAGGAATGTCAGCAATATAGGAAAATACAGATTGCTACATACATGGAGACCAATCTGCGTAGTTCAGAGAAACTACAACCTCACCACCCGTGGATGTGACATTCTCAGTGGACAGCAGGAGTTGTCAAAATACAATAATAATCTTATCACAACCTTAGTGAGAGAAAACATCCTATCCAACTTATCTTTAAGCAGATCTTCAGTGCCATCTCCTCCTCTGACACCAGTAAACCTGTGAGCCAGCCACCAACCAGCACTCCTCTGTTCACCCATTATCGTCCCAAGCTCAACCGCATCCTTCACCAAGTCTTTGACTACCTCTCATTGTGCCCTGAGATGAAAGGTATCATATCCACATCCCCCAAACGAGTGTTCCACCATCCATCCAACCAACAGAATATCCTTTACCACACCTATTCCAATCCTGCTCCCAGTCATGCACCCCATGGGTCATTCCCTTGTGCTCAACCCTGGTGCAAAATCTGTCCGGTACAACTCCTACTGCAGTCCTGTCACAGGCACTTTCTACCCAAAAGTAAGGCCATGTTTATATATCAGCTATGTTGCAATTACTGCATAGCATTCTATGTGGGCATGAGAAGTAACCATCTGCTACTCACATGAATAGACACCATCAAAATGTGGGGAACCGAGAACTTGACCATCCAGCTGCTGAACATACTGCAACCCATTACACAAATGTCATCACTAGTTGCTTCACTACGCAGGCAATATGGATGCTTCTTTCCAGTCAAGTTTCTCTGAACAACACAGGTGTGAATTGTTTCTCCAGGATATCCTGCACTCTCCCTCTCCCACACCCCTTCTCCCCTCTCCTTGTCTCTGTATCTCTTACTGTTCTACCCTCTGAAATTTCGTCTTGTTCTGAAGCCACTACATCAGGGGTCGACATATCTGCCTTGCCCAATCCCACTACCACCTTCCTGCCTCGCGTGTCCTTTCTTACCCCCGCCTCACTTCCATCGGCTCAGGCAACTGCTTTCAGTAATCGATAATCAATAATCAGTCTCACCTAGGTCATGGGTGTGGGCGTTTGGGTGTCTGTGTGGTTGTGTGTGTGATCTGTCTGTTACAGATGAGTGGCTGTTTCTAGTGTAAGGTAACTGACCCTTTCTAGGCTGAAATAGCACTATTACAGAAAAGTGGTTAAAATGACCTGTCTCTTTCTACACTGACTTCCCTATTTGCATTAATTTACCAGATTTCTTCAAGTAATTCTCTTAGTTATTATTCCTGACTTCACTAACATTTACTGCAAGTCCATCTCATATTCAATACAGACTGATTTAATTGGTGGTGTGGGGGGATAGCTTCCAAAACTAATACTGAAAAGCCTGATATGAGAAAACTGCTCAACCCGCTTTTCAAAACCTTCCTTGAAAAGCATTCTGAAGTATTCCTAATGACGTCCATGGCTGAAATGTTTTGAAAGATGTAAGTACTGTGATTCTTCACTTATTTCAATATGCTTTTCAAAGAGTGTTGAAAAGTAGATTGAGCATTTCTCCCATCTCATGCTTTGGAAGATTAGTCCATGGAAGGCAACCCCTCTCACACCCCCCACCCCCACCACACACCACCAGTTAAGTCACTCTGAATATGAAGGTAGACTTCCAGTAAATGTTAGTAGGCCTAATGGGTTTGGGATAATTTCTAAAAGTGAAACCAAATGATAACAACAGAATTACTTGAAGAAATCTGGAAATGTAAATGCACGTAATAAGGTCAATGCAGAAAGAAACAGGAAGTTTCAAGCAATTTTATGTAGTAGCAGAAAGTGTCTGTTATGTTACCTAAGAACCACTTTTCTGTATGGTACTTGGCCTATTTAGGACCAGACTTCGCCTCCTCTCGCTTTCGCCAGTAATCTTTCATGAACTGACTTATCTTCTCTCTCTGTTCTTTGTAGAATTTTTTTTTTCTTTTCTGTTACTTTGTGTCCCCTCTATCACCAGTTTCTCAATATAACTCTGTATGTGGTCCTGTCCTGTATGGTGTCCAGTGTATTGCGAGACTGCATTACGTCTTCCCTGATTTTGTCAATGTATACAATATATGAACAGTTCAGATGGAAATTCTCATAGTACATCAATATAATCTTTGCAGTTGCTTGAGTGCATGCATTTTGTATGGTCGTAGAACTTCTGATGTCATTTCCATACATCACTCAGAGGTTCAATGTATTGACACAATTCCATATTTGATTTGTAAAGCATTTTGTAATTCTGATGTAGGTTTATGTGAATGATGTTACAAGTGTTGGGTCTCATAACAAGATATTTACTATGTTTGATTCTATGTGAATGATTGTGCCCCAACTGTGATGTAATCCAGAACAGAAATAAGGTCAGCACTGGTCTTAGTATCATGTCTTTTTATTCCATTGCAGATCTAAATTTTAACTGACAGAGCAGCTATAATCAATGCATTGTAAGTAGTTGCACTAATGTTTCTACATGACCAAGTTACACTGGAATATGTGTCATTATAATTACTACTTATAACACACTGATGACAACTGCACTGTCAGTTGAAATCTACATCTGTGATGCAATAAAAAAAGACAAATGACATTAGGGTTGATGCTGACTTTCTTTCTGTTGAAGATATTTTTCTCAATATTTAATGAATATAGCACAGAGAAAAATGCAAGTGAATGGTACCTCTGGATGCATACAGCAACCAGGAAAACCAAAGGATAAACAACATCGAATAAAATACATTACACATTTCCAACTTGGAACACTTGGCTTCACAATAACTACCACTATGTGCTCTTGTCTTGTCGCTACAGTACCCCCCCCCCCCCCCCCCCAGTGTTAATGATATCGCCAGATAAATCGCACATGGCGCCCTGACTGGATAACAACTCGCTTAATTTCATACATTGAAATGTCACCGGTGTTGCTGATTGACAGCGGTTGCAGAGTGGGGAGTGGAGTTGGCATGTCTGTATTGAATTGTCAGGGTGCTTTGCCCAGTTGATGTAGGTGGTGCAGTAAGCAGGCTTTAACCTTTCAACTAAAACTGTATTCGGAATTCCTTCAATATCTAACTGAAACTATTTGTTTCCTCTACTGAGCACTTTGTAAGGTCCACAATATGGTGGCTGTAAGGATTTACGCATGATGTCGTGTCGAATGAAAACCTGTTTGCATTTTGACAATTCACTGAAAACAAATGGATGATGAGACTGCTTTGTACACATTGCGACTGGCTACAGATGCTGTTATGTGCGATCGAAGCATGCTAACAAAGACTGACACTTCAATGAAAATCACCTGGAGTGCTGCCGAATGACTGACCCAGTAGATGGATTGGTTGTCCATATAACAACTCGGCTACAGTGGCTCCTAAATCCTCTTCTATATACGCGAGGATGCCCAGTAGAACAATGGGTAGTGTTTC
Source organism: Schistocerca cancellata (assembly GCF_023864275.1). Taxonomy (NCBI): domain Eukaryota; kingdom Metazoa; phylum Arthropoda; class Insecta; order Orthoptera; family Acrididae; genus Schistocerca; species Schistocerca cancellata. The sequence goes on from NC_064630.1 coordinate 196,436,953, forward strand.
CAACCACCACTGTGAAATGTGACAACGTAATGATCCTTTCACCTCTCGATGAAATCATTCCACCATCCCATTTGCTGCTGGTTGGTGTGCTGTAGTTCTAATCCCCTTTGTGCCCAACAGTGCAGTGGAAGCCTTGAACATGTAAGAGACAAATTGTCTGACCTGGTACACAATGATTTGTAGAGGCACTCCAAAATGGGCAATCTGCCTGCGGAAAAAGGTGGTAGCTATTGTCTCTGCTGTGATATCTCCCATGGGGAAAACCTCCGGCCAGCGTGTAAATCTGTCAATTGCCATAAGACAATAGGCAAAACCATCAGATGGTGGTAGAGGTCCTGTTATATCCAGGCATATATGTTCAAAATGTTGATTAGCAACAGAAATGTACCAAGTGGTGCACAAACATGCTGAATAATTTTACTGTGCTGACACACTTGATTCATTGATGCATGTAAGTCTTATAATCTGTGCCTAAACTTGGCCACAAAAAAGCTTGCTTGACCAATTAGGAAGTGTCGGGACTCCTGGATGTTGATGGACAGTTGATCTAATCAACCAATGGTTCACTTCTGGAAACAAGTTGTCACAAAAGGGAGTACTCTTGGCACTGACACATCACAGTATATCCATACATTTGTTTTTAGTTGCTGCATATGCCGTAATTGTAGACCACAAGGTTCTGCTAAAATCCGTTGTAACTTCAATCAAGTTGTTGTGCTACTACAAGTGCTTCGTAATCCATAGTACTCCTGACCTTTTGCATGTGAATAGGGCATCTGGCACATCCGTTTTCCGTTGATCTGTCATGAATTGCCCAACATAATCTAATTGACAGAGCTGGCATGATGAAGCTTTGTCAGACCTTTGTCATGCTGTTGTGGAAGTACCGGCTATGAGGGCAAGAGGCACTTGAGAAACTGGGCATGCCAACAGTGTGACGTCTGCAATAAGAAATTTCACTTTAGCAAAATCTAAACTGAAATTTGTCACCACATTTGTGTGTCCCTCATAGGAACTCATTCTATGGCACCAAAAAGAGGGCATGGTTCCGTACAAAGCAATAATAATTTGTGATTCCCAGCAACCAACATAGCTCACATATTGTTGTTGACTGTGGGTAATTGACTATTGCCTCAACCCTCTTCTGTGAAGGCCATGTTCCATGGGTATTAACGGTGTGGCCCAGAAGCTGCAATCATATTCCATGGGCATTACTGGTGTGGCCCAAAAACTGCACTACTGTTTTCCGAAAATACACTTTGCCAGATTAATAAGCAAACCATGTGCATGAAGACAGTTGAAAAGGTGATGTAAATGTTTTATGAGGCTAAGTCAATTATTATCCGCAATTTAGTTATATTTTTACTTATTTTGGTAGTGCTGTCATTTTACGTTGATGACGCATGCTTTGTTTGTCTGTTGTTATATCTTTGCAATTTTCAAGCTGCTAGGTTAGTTTCTTCATCACTGCCATTACTCATGGCTGCTCCGCTGTCTATCTGCACCAAAGAAGAGCAACGATCAGTGATCCATTTTTTGGGGTCAGAAGACGTATCAGGGGCCAAAATTCATCAGAAACTTTCAGTACAGTATGGGAACAGTGTTTTGCCACAACGGAGTGTCTACAAATGAATTGAAAGATTCTAAAATGGCAGCACAAGTGTTATACGTGATGAAGGTGCCAGATGACCATTTAACACCGCAAATGAAGAAACCATTGAGCACTCACGTGAAATGATTCTCTTAGACAGACAATTAAATATTGCTGAATTGGATCATCGTCTGCAAATTAGTCATGGTTCTGCCTATGAAATCACCCACAACAGACTTGGGTTTCATAAAGTTTGTGCAAGAAGGGTCCCAAAACAACTTCCACAGTTACTTAAACAAACGCGCTTAGACATCCGCAAAAAACATTTGGATCACTAAGGTAATGAAGTGGACAACTTTTAGACAGGATCATTACTGGTGACGAAACATGGATCCATCACTATGAGCCAGAGAGTAAATGGCAGAGCATGGAATGGTAACATCCAATTTCGCCATGCAAGAAAAAGTTGAGACCCAACCGTCCGCAGGATAATTAATGCATACGGTTTTTTGGGATGCACAAGGTCGAATACTAGAACATTATGGGGAAAGGGGCACAACAATAAACAGTGTACATTACAGTGAGATGCTTACTGCCAGGCTAAGGCCTGCAATTCGAAGCAAATGCTGAGGATTACTGTCAAAAATTGTTGTGTTGTTGCACGACAATGCCCGTTCACATACTGCTGCCCACACTGCTGAAACGCTCCAGAAACTCAAATTTGAAATACTGGATCATCCTCCATATAGTGCCGATCTTGCCCCTTCTGACTATCAGTTGTTTGGTCCACTCAAACAGACATTAAGGGTCCATCGATTTGCCTCGCACGAAGCAGTGAAAGAAGCAGTGCATTCCTAGCTCGCAGCTCAACCGAGAACCTTCTTTTATGAGGGCATCAGGAAGCTTGTACAACGATAGACCAAGTGTGTTGAAACACAAGGAGACTATGTCAAAAAATGATGTTCTTGTAAGTTTCCTATTTGATTACAATAAAATTTTAGAACTACTTTGCAGGCAATAATTGACTTACCCTCGTAGATATTCTGCCTCTGAACTGGACACTATTAATACATCACCAACATAAAGAAAGCAGATTTCAAAACTGTGGGTAACTTCATCCATAAATCCTTGAAAAGTCTGTGCAGCATAGCATAGACCAAATGACATCCTGGTGAGTGCAAAAAGTCCAAATGGCATACACGGGGACATTTTGGGAACGTCTTTTGGTGTGAGCAGTATCTGGTAGTATGCACTCACCAGATCTATCATTGAAATGGCACATTTACTGTGCACATTAAGTACACAGTCCTCAATGTGCAGCACAGGGTATCGGTCAGATATAGTCTGACTGTTAAGTTGACGGTAATCGCTGCAGGGGCACCATAGATGGAGTGGCAACGCCCAGCTGCTACTAGATGGTTGACAGATCCCCTGCACCAGCATGAAGGTAAACACTTACATCGCTGCTTTGAATATTTCAGGTTTCAAACATTGTGGTCACATGTGACTTAGTGGGCCTGGCGTTGTCAGTATGCAGTGCACTGTATTATGTTGCACTGCGGCAAGTGTGGGTGACTGTCGTGTAATTTCTGGAAATTGCCTAAGAAATATAATCTATGGCAAATCTCCTGTTATCATTCATACTCGAGCACTGTCTCTGAGACAAAACCGACCCTGGCTGCTTAGGTTGGGCATTGTGTCAAGAAGAGGACCATGTTGAAGATTTGGGAGCACCTCAAAAAATGACAAGAAATCTGCTCCTAGTACTGGATCCACTAAATCAGAAACTATGAACTGCCATTCAATTCTATGCCAGGGACCTAGGCTGAGGGTTAATGTTACCAACCATACATATGTCTGAATGTTGGACCCATTGACAGCAAACAAATGGTAATCACCACAACAACGTCGAGGCAGGCAGGTGGCCGGGTAAAATGACACACTCCCTCCTGTGTCCACCAAAAATGTTTGTTTTGTGTATTGTTCAGTAACAAAAAGATGACAGCAGTTATCTGGAGAGTCAGTCACCATCAGATGTAGATGTAGATGTAGATTACTGACTTCCTGTCATAATTCCCATTTTGTATGGTGGGATGCACTTTCTTGCCACTGTACTGAACTGTCTATGATACCAGCATACTTTTGTAGCTAATGACCAGTGACTGCGACTCCTTGTAGAGCAATAGTTTCAGTGTCAGCTGGCACTAGCTTGCAAAGTTACGACTTGTGGATTTAAGTTAGATGGATACGTTTCAACAATGCGGTCAGTTGTCTGTGGAAGCACATTAAAGACAGGCACAACAACCAAATGTTTTTTAGAATGTCATCATTGACTGCCCTATTCGCCAATGTCCGCAGACAATGTAGCAACAGCGGCAGTTGGAGCTCACCTAGTTCTTCTGTCCACAGCAACTTCTCTAATCTCTTGGTTTCAGACTGTGACAATCATTAAATCAGTCCATTTTTAAGCACTGTATACTGCTCTGTAAATTATGGCATGGCTAGAATGTCCTGCACTTCAGTGGCCATCTCTTTGTTTAGTGCTGTGATGTTGTAACTGTATTTGGTCTCATTCACAATAACATGGGCCAACACAAACTGTCACTCCAGCTGTATGAACCAAAGCACCAGATTTTGTTGCCAGAAAGGATGTGGCCTCACTGCAATGTGGCTGACTACCATGCTCGCTGGCACCTCATCTGTGGTTGTTGGTGCTGCCATTTGTAAAGTCGTATTTTACAGAAATCATGTAGGAAACACACAGCGCGGCTGTTACACGTTCACATCATGGCACAGTTGACCCTTGGTCATGCTGTGTGGATAGGGTGTTTCTTACTACTTACGTTGTATCCAAAGTGGTTATCTTACAAATCATGCCGGAGTCAACCATAAATGTTGTGTCTTACAGCAAGATATACGGTATATTCTCAACATTACACGAACTGTAGCGTACAGAAAAACATGAGTGCGTGATATCTCTGGCAACACACATCACATAGCAACAAGGACAAAACAAAGAATAAACAACATTAGTGGTCGTGCAAACACCAAATAACATGTGTTACACATCTCTGGCTTGGAACACTTTGCATCACAATAATTTTCACTATGTGCACTTGGCACTTCACAAGCTACCATAATAAAAGAATCTGGCTCAGCTGGAGATGAGCAATTGTTGACCATTCTGGAGAGTGTTCAGTTAGTAACAGAGTGATATTTATGATTCAAGTCTATTAAACAGTATGGTGGCAACACTATACCATTCTGAAGCAGAGCAATATGTTTTTGTTATGTGCTGAACTATAATAAAAACATTACAGAAAGTTTTTGTTCATTTGTCAATCATTTACAATAATGTCAAACATTACATGAAGCAGTGGACCTGCAACCTTAGACAAACAACCACAAATAAGAAAAAATAAATCCATGGGAGTGTTTGAAAATCTACCAGGGTTTAGGCCTTTATAAATGAAACACTAAGTATATCTCAACAAGACATAAACCAAATGCATACAAGCCAAGGGGATTATGTACAGAAATGATGTTAATTGTAATAATAATAATATCCTGATAAAAAATTACTTTTTACAAGATTTTCTGTACTTTTTGAATTGGCCTTGCAAAACTGGATGCCAGGAAAAGCTGCTGCAAGTATACTGAAAAACTGGCCAGAACCAATTTCATCTGAGAAATAATGTTCTTGGAGCACATATTTAAAAAAAAAAAAAAACATCATGTTTAGACTAATCCTGACCATTGCTGACATGTAGACTGATAGTGTCTGAGGCATAAATGTCAGCAAGGATAAGACAGTTCAATGTACTCTTGACATAAACTGTACAGAAGCCAAACAAGAATGAACATTTATGTTGACACATTTAGATAATATGTGAATAGTCACAATGGTTGTCTTGCATTTTGTACTTATCATTTGTTCACACATTTGAGAAAGAGTACAGTTAAGGCAAACTCACAAGTCGGTGCGTCAGTGCTATTAGGACAGGAAGACCTTCAGAGGTTTGTCAGGTGTAGAGTGTTTATCTATCAGTAAATGGATGTCAAAAATAAATACAATTAAACACATTTTTTCTATCTTGTTTCAAACTCTACATTTTAAAATAAATGAATATTAGTGCTGTACTCGCCTACATTTTTTCTTCTCCAGGCAGAATGTCAATATTTTGGAGTAAAGGTAATAACTCACCAAATGGTGGACACATCAGTTTGGTAACAGACACATAAACAAGACAGGAAACCTGCTAGTTCTCAGATGAACCCCCCCCCCTCCCACCCCCTCCTCACCCCACAAACCTACACACTGCGCATGTGTGTTTATTTGATGAAAATTGTGTGTTTTGTTGTCAGTACTACTATTATTTAATTCTGAAGATAAATATACATAACTAAATTAGATTTTCTGAAATGAAGTAACTAGATGATGTGTATGAAATAAAAGAAAATACAACATGAAATGACAGCTGCCAAAACCAGTCAGAAATTTTGAATCCTCACTGTAGGAATGCGGTGTGACTAATGAAAATTCTTGTTGGACTGGAACATGATAACAAATTTTTGCTTACCACAAGAAATCACCTTAACCATAAGCTTACCTGGTTGTGCCTCCATGCCCAACTCAAACTTCCATTGCACTGATGCTGCCACCAAGAGAATGTGAACACTGTAAACAGAGGTTCTCCTGCCAGGCATGTGGAAATACATTACAGAGAACACATTAATTAAGCAGCAGGTTCAGCATTTCTTACCAGTTTTCACAAGACTTTATTTTCTGTCATTGCAGCTTCATTTATTTCATTGTCATAGATTCATTCACTTCATTTTGATGAACCCAATTCAAATTATATTTTTTGTCTGTAATCCCAGAGTAAGCCACAGTCCTCCATTAAATCTATTTCCTAGTTTCGCCATTACCACATAACCCACGAGAGAACCTCTGGTCATAGTGTTTTGGAGTAAAACATGGAAACAACTATGAGAATGAAAGTTTGAGTCATGTCTAGAGATTTGCCCTGCGAGCCTAATGAATCGACACAACGTAGCTGCACAGGGGTGTATATGTATGGTGTATGGTGTGTGTGTGTGTGTGTGTGTGTGTGTGTGTGTGTGTGTGTGTGTGTATGTGTGTGTGTGTGTGTGTGTGTGTGTGTGTGTCAGAGGGGCGGCATGCTTGCATACTTTAACTCATTTATGGATTTGTCCAGAAGCTAGCAAAGTTTTGATTCTTTCCTTGTGAGCCTCTCTACAGCTCATCACTTCTACTATTCCATGAGCTGTCTCCCTTATTTTTAAATTATTTACATTCAAACAGTACGTTCCTTACGATAATTATAATGACACCCACTTGTTTTATGCAGGCTGATAAACTGTTTGTCTCCTTCTTATAGGTCATTAAAAATCTTGATAAGCAAACATATTTTTATATTGAAGTATTTTTCTGTCTTTTATCTTAATTAAAACTACAATTCATCAAACATAAACTGTTTTATTATTTTAACACATTTTCTATAACGAGCCATTTACACGAGTCACATAATTCAAAATTTTGCAAAAGATCAAGACACAGGTTAACAATTGTACTTTTTATAGTAGCATTCTCCTGTGCTGTAGAAACTTTATTCCTGAATCTTGACCTGTGATGAAGTTTTCTATTTAAAGTGTTTTTACATGACAAATACTCCGGGTTATGAAATGGCCTGCAGTTATTCTTTTCACAAAGAGAGCACACATCTGAAAATTCTTTATTTATTTTTGCAGGTAAGCTATCAGAAAATTTTGGTATGTTACTTGTATAATCAATGTGGTCTTTAGTAGGTATGACAGAGTCAGCATGTCTTCTTGATTTATGTTGTGATAAAGAAAATGTCTTCTGATGAATAGATGCTACATTTCCATAAGTATGAAAACTGTTCTTTGATGCTATATTACGTCTCTCATTATCAGTCAGCTGCATATCCTTACCAATAACCTGCAGTTAAACAGATTGAGTATTTTCTATGACCTATCATCGTATCCATACACTGAACTACAATGATTGCAGCAGCAAAGGGAATACTTCTCGAACATATTAATCTAGTAAAGACTAATTCTTATTAAGTATAGAACTTACCTCCGTTTTTAACTGTTTTATATCCTTCCTCATCTGTTTTATAATGTCATCTTTCAACTGAGTTTGCATATTTGCATCTCGACATCGATTTTCAAGCTGCTTATTCTTTTCAGTCAGTGATCTGATTTCGTCATGTTTTTCAGCTACTTCAGCTGTTAGTGCTGTCCTTTCATCCTTGGAAGACTGGTGTAAGCAGATTGATAACAAAATATTTTACATTTTCATACTAAAATATATTAATTACATTAAAATTTAGAAATATACAACATGTAATGTAAAGCAGTAAGATAGATAACATCTAAATGTTGTACACTTCACATTTAGTTGATGCATCACATTACTGTGCCATGGGAAATTCACTTGGTACCTACAACATTTGTATCTTGAAAGCCATAGTCCATTATCTAGTCTAATTCGAAGTGCATTAGGCGTGGGTAAAAAAGGAATTAAAATATAATTTATTGAAATTCAAACATCAGAGTCACTGTGACAGAATATAATACTTTCAGCCAGATAGTTGTTACCACGGACAAATTTAAGGTAGGTCATAAGAGAAAAATAGCAGGCAAGTGATAAAAAAATTTGCAACAAAAACAACACCAACTGGGAAAAAAGAATAAAGAAGGCTTACACAGATAAATGATGGAATGTGAAAACAAAACTTAAAAACATGTGGTATAGAACACATGAAATGCGAGACCCATACACGTGTAACAGTAGTCTCTACATGTCCCACTCAAAGGAATTGGGATGTGAATTAGAGCACTAGATAATTCATTAAGTAACATATTCCCAATTCCTATCTACTGTGCAGCAGAACATGGGACACACGTATTTTTTACATTTCACTTCCCCCCTCCCCTTTTCCTTGTGTGCCCAGACGCAACCAAAAATTCCAGAGATATCCTCAAGTTCATTAACACATACGAGGGTGAGTCAAATGAAAACCTTAAATATTTTTTAAATATTATTTATTGTGCAGGAGTGGTACAAAGCTGTATCACTTTTCAACATAATCTCCCCCACACTCAATGCAAGTCCTCCAGCACTTACAAAGTGCATAAATTCCTTTGGAAAAAAATTCTTTTGGTAGTCCATGCAACCACTCATGCACTGCGTGGCATAGCTCTTCATCAGAATGGAACTTCTTTCCTCCCACTGCGTCTTTGAGTGGTCCAAACATATAGAAATCACCTGGGGGCAAGGTCTGGTGAGTATGATGGATGAGGAAGACACTCAAAATGCAGGTCTGTGATTGTTGCAACTGTTGTATGGGCAGTGTGGGGCCTTGCATTGTCATGTTGCAAAAGGACACCTGCTGACAGCAATCTACATCGCTCTGATTTGATTGCAGGCCGCAGATGATTTTTTAGGAGATCTGTGTATGATGCACTGGTGACAGTGGTCCCTGTAGGCATGTAATGCTCCAAAATGACACCTTTTTCATCCCAAGAGAGAGTCAGCATAACCTTCCCTGCTGATAGTTCTGTTCGAAACTTCTTTGGTTTTGGCGATGAGGAATGGCACCATTCATCGCTCACTCTCTTTGTTTCCAGTTGGTGTAAGTGGTTTCATCCCCAGTAACGATTCTTACACGGAAGCCAACACCTTCTCGTTCAAAGCACCCAAGAAGTTCTTCACAAGCATCAACATGTCATTTTCTCATTTCAGGGGTCAGCTACCGTGGCACCCATCTTGCAGACACTTTGTGAAACTGGAGCATATCATGCACAATGTGGTGTGCTGACCATGACTAATCTGCAAACATGCTTCAATGTCATTCAGTGTCACTCAGCGGTTTTTCTTCACTATGGCTTCAACTGTTGCAATGCTCTGTGGAGTCACAAGTCGTCGTGCCTGAGCTGGACGAGGAGCATCTTCCCCTGAAGTCACACAATTTGTGAACTTCCTACTCCATTCGTAGACTTGCTGCTGTGACAAACATACATCACCGTACTGAACCTTCATTTGTCGATGAAATCCAATAGGTTTCACACCTTCACTATGCAAAAACTGAATACCAGAACGCTGTTCTTCCCTGCTGCAAGTCACAAGTGGGGCGGCCATCTTTATACTGATACCTCGATGGTATGTATGCATCTGCACTATGCTGCCACCTACAGGACATTCTGCACAACATAGCAGAATATGTTAACCAGCATCCCGGAAATCCAAAGTCACAACATCTTAGTGCCCCAGCAGGCTGACTCAGCAGGAAAATTAGGGCAAATGAAGTCATTGCAGCCGAACGGCAACAACTGGACATTCCAGGCTGTTATGGTTAGTGGGATGGGAGTGCTGCCACTGAAGAAACACTAGATATCTGGGTCACATATATACCAACCAAATCAGGCTCTGGGTCACATATATACCACCCAAATCAGGTTATCATTGAAAGATGTTCACTGTACACAGCAGTATTCAGTTGTGTACAGTATTCCGAGTCTACACCAGCTGATGACTACGAGATGGGGACCCTTGCACTACAATATGAAGCAGTCAGCCACCATCCACAGAATTTGCCACCAGTAGCTGCATGCTTCCATCTGGACATGCTGTCTGCTTGCTGTCAATGGGTCACCAGCTGTGTGACTACCTTTTGTTGACTGCCACCTCCATGGCGAGTTGTGGGTTCTAGCCTGGGTCAGCTAGCTGCCCAGCTACACTGTTACTATCCAATGCCCAGAGTGGGCACATGCCTTCATCTTTATGTTGGATACTATGGTTTGAACATTGCCTATCTCGGTGTATTGCACACTGTGAAGCAGCTTAGCATCAATGAGGTGCCTATTTTACTCATGCCAATGGCACACCACCTTGTGTCGGATGCCAGTGGCCACAATGATGTCAGCAGTTGTCACTAACAGCAACCACCATCTTCAGCCCCTGTGCTGCCCTGGAGGGCAGGCCAATGATGCCTGCACACCCCGTGACCACGGCTGGATACACCAAAGGTGACAACAACCTTACCTACAGTAATGATTCCATTTGTGTACTTGTCAGACACAAAGGACTTTCATAACCAGTGTTGTTTAACTGGTGGTCCACTGTTCACTAACCCTCTCCCTTTCCTTGCCGCTGGTGGGGAAGCTTGCATGCCTCAGCAATACACACAGCCATACCGTAGGTGCAACCACAATGGAGAAGTATCTGTTGAGAGGCCACATAAACAAGTGGTAGATGAAGATGAGATGGGAGATAAGATACTGCATGAAGAATTCAACAGAGCACTGACAGACCTAAGTTGCGAGAACACAACATTCCATTTGAACAACTGATAGCCTTGGAAGAGCCAGCCATGACAAAACTCTTCTATCTGTTGAGAAACATAGATGAGACAGGCGAAATACTCTCAGACTTCAAGAAGAATGAAATAATACCAAATACAAATAAAGCAGATGCTGACAGGTGTGAAAATTACAGAATTATCAGTTTAATGAGTCATGGTTGCAAAATAATAATACGAATTCTTTATAGACAAATGGAGAAACTGGTAGAAGCTGACTTCGAGGAAGATCAGTTTGGATTTTGTAGAAATGTAGGAAAACGCAACACAATACTGACCCTTTGACTTATCTTAGTAGATAGGTTGAGGAAAAGCAAATCAACATTCACAGCATTTGTAGGCTTAGAGAAAGCTTTTGACAATGTTGACTGGAACACTCTCTTTCAAATTCTGAAGGTGGCAGGATAAAATACAGGGAGCGAAAGGATGGCAGTTATAATAGTCAAGGGGCACGAAAGGGAAGCAGTGGTTGAGAAGGGAGTGAGAAAGAGCTGTAACCTTACCCCAGTGTTATTCAACCTGTATATTGAGCACACAGTAAAAGAAACACAATAAAAATTTGGAGTAGGATTTAAATCCAGGGAGAAGAAATAAAAACCTTGAGGTTTGCCGATGACATTGTAATTCTGTCAGTGACAGCAAAAGACTTGGAAGAGCAGTTGAACAGAACGGACAGTGTCTTGAAAGGAGTATATAAGATGAACATCAACAAAAGCAAAATGAGGATCATGGAATGTAGTCAAATTAAGTCGGGTGATGCTGAGGGAATTAGATTAGGAAATGAGACGCTTAAAATAGTAAATGAGTTTTGCTATTTGGGGAGCAAAATAACTGATGATGGTCTAAGTAGAGAGGGTATAAAATGTAGACTGGCAATGGCAAGGAAAGCCCTTCTGAAGAAGAGAAATCTGTTAACATCGAGTATAGATTTACGTGTCAGGAAGTCTTTTCTGAAAGTAGCCATGTATGGAAGTGGAACATGGACAATAAACAATGTAGACAAGAAGAGAATACAAGCTTTTGAAATGTGGTGCTACAGAATAAGATTACATAACTATTGAGGAGGTACTGGATAGAACTGGGGAGAAGAGGAATTTGTGGCACAACTTGACTAGAAGATAGGATCGGTTAGTAGGGCACATTCTGAGGTATCGTGGGATCACAAATTTAGTATTGGAGGGAAGAGTGGAGGGTAAAAATCATACTGGGGGGCCAAGAGATGAATACACTAAGCAGATTCAGAAGGATGTTGGTTGCAGTAGTTACTCGGGGATGAAGAGGCTTGCACAGGTTAGAGTAGCATCAAGAGCTGTATCAAACCCGCCTTTGGACTGAAGACCACAACAACAACCACTGTTCACCTCCACAGCCCACATCCAGATTGGGAAACAGCACTCTATCCAGAATCACGAACAGCTGATTCACTTGCCACCACAGAGGCCACGTTCCCTTCTCTACACTGTCTCATCAAAAGAGACTGTAATCATCCAACAATCAGTTCAGTAGGCAAAATTACACTTTTGTAAGTGGTAGGTCTGACATGACATCCTCTAAGACAATACTAAATACCTTCTCTAAAAACTACATATAAAAGATAATTTGAATGCCTACTCAGTATGGAAATATCCTGGATCCAATGGCAACAAACAAACCTGACCTTCTTGAGGAATTCCACATTGAAACCAGTATCAGTGACCATGTGTCAGCTGCATGAACACTGATACAAAGGGCAACTAAATCCAGCAGAAGAAAATATGTGTGCATCAAGCAACATAAAGGGGCAGTAGTGTCTCATTTCAGTGAGGAATTAGAAACCTTTTGCTCTTGCAGGAGCACATAAAACAATTGTGGCTCAACTTTATACCAATAACTGATCATGCACGGTACAGATATGTTTCTAACAGAACAGTTCATGATGGGAGGGATCCTCTGTGGTATACAGCCACTGTAAATAAACTTCCAACGAAACAGAATAACAAGTGTACACCTAAGCATAGGCCTATTTAACGTGAAAGTTGCTGAATAAAACATGTTTGGCTCTCCAGGGGACAATGTGTGACAGTTTCAGTAACTGCCACAGCACAATATTACCCACAGATTTCTCAAAAAAACAGCAAGAAATTCTGCTCATATGTAAAGGCAGGTAGCTGAACCAAAGCTAGTGTCCAGACATTCATGAATGACAAAGGAACTGAAACTGAAGATAGTGAAACAAAAAGAGAAATGCTGGACTCTGTTTTCAAAAGTTTTTTTCAAAAAGGAATATGCAGGAATATTGTCCTAATTTAATTCTCACACCACTGCAAAAATGAGTGAAACAGATACTGGTTATAGGACTGATAAAAAAAAAGCCTGAAATTGCTAAAACTGAACGTAACTTCTGAGGTCGATGGAATCCATATCAGATTCTATACAGACTTGGCATCTGAGTTAGCCGCTCTCGTAACAACAATATACTGTAGATCTCTTTTTTTTAAAAAAACCTGTGTCCAGCTGTTCACACAAAGCACAGATCACACTCGTCTTCAAGAAGGATAGCAGAAGTGATCCACTAAACTACTGTCCAATATCCTTGACATCCATCTGTTGTACAATCTTATAGTATATTCTGTATTCAAATGTAACGAAGTATCTTCAACAGAATGACCTCTTTCACACCTTCCAAAAACACTGCAAAAAACAACTCATGCTCTTATCACATCACATACTAAAGCAATAGCTCAAGCCAGTCAGGTAGATGCAGTACTTTTACCTTCCAGAAAGAATTTCTCTCGACATCATACCTCTGTTTATTATTGAAAGGGTGACTGTATTGAGTATCAAGTGAAATTCATGACTGTATTGAGAATTTTTTGATAGGGAGGACAAATGCAGAAATCTTGGATGGAGAATCATAGGCAAGGTGTATAAGTAACTTCAGGTGTGGCCAAGGCCAAGGAAAGTACGTTCATATTGTATATTAATAACCTTGCAGACAATAATAATCAGAACCTCAGACTTTTTAGAAATGCATTATGCTGGCAGCCCTCCTCTTCAGTAGCTGTCATAATTACTTTTGTTTCTCCATCTTAAGCATACTGCAACAGAAAAGCTCATTGACAAATCTATTCCTCACCTTTTTGTACTAGTGTTGATTGTAAACATTATGACAAAATAACACAGTTTGGTCCTTTATTATTATAGACTTCAAAACAGCTTTTCTTAAGAATGCTTTCATTTGCACTATTGCCAAAACAGAATAAAATGAGTAGCATAACATTTCAAATTAAGAAAGTGAACTGTGCAAGGAGACCAAGCACAATGACTACAAAAGTGGACTTAAAAATACACAAAAAAAGAAAGCAGTGAATGAGAGTGAGCAAGTTCGATTACAGCTCCTCCTAACATGAAAGAAGAAACAGTTATCATAACGAGGAAAAATAAATACATATTTGTGACAGTAATGTCTCGAATATGTAACTGTTAAGCAAAATTGTCATTCAGTCTACAATAATTTAAAAAAAAGTAGAGTATCATCAACATGTAATGACTACATGCAGATGTTTTGCCAATAAAAGCACAAATCAACTGATGAATGACGCTTTCAATTTTCAGTACACTTAAGACAGAGACAAACCAAAATAACAAAAAGACTTTCACCAAGCTGAGCAAGGAGTAGAGTTTCTATACAGCACCAAACAGTTGATGAAGTCAACTCTTAATTTAGTTCCTGGTGGTTTCATGCTAACAACACATCTAGGCTATCAGAACATCCCTATGAGTATTACGAAGGTATAATCTTAACAAGACACTGCTACAATCAGAAATATTCTACTTGCATCTGATTACAATGAGTTCTGAACTGCTCTGACTGTTGTGTTTCCTGTCTCATGAATCGCACCTAGTGTTGTCTCGGCTGAAAATTGGAGCTGCATGCAGACATCTGCAAAGCTCTTCACTGTTGTAGAGGATTATCTCCTCTGAGCGTCATGTTGATAGCTACAATAATTAGAAAATTATTTAATACTAATTATAATGAAGATCTCAATGACAGCGAGTTTTTAATCATCATCATCATCATCATCATCATCATCATCATTTACGACTGATTATGCCTTTCAGCGTTCAGTCTGGAGCATAGCCCCCCTTATACAGTTCCTCCATGATCCCCTATTCAGTGCTAACATTGGTGCCTCTTCTGATGTTAAACCTATTACTTCGAAATCATTCTTAACCAAATCCAGGTACCTTCTCCTCGGTCTGCCCCGACTCCTCCTACCCTCTACTGCTGAATCCATGAGTCTCTTGGGTAACCTTGCTTCTCCCATGCGTGTAACATGACCCCACCATCTAAGCCTGTTCGCCCTGACTGCTACATCTATAGAGTTAATTCCCAGTTTTTCTTTGATTTCCTCATTGTGGACACCCTCCTGCCATTGTTCCCATCTACTAGTACCTGCAATCATCCTAGCTACTTTCATATCCATAACCTCAACCTTGTTGATAAGGTAACCTGAATCCACCCAGCTTTCGCTCCCATACAACAAAGTTGGTCGAAAGATTGAACGGTGCACAGATAACTTAGTCTTGGTACTGACTTCCTTCTTGTAGAAGAGAGTAGATCGTAGCTGAGCGCTCACTGCATTAGCTTTGCTACACCTCGCTTCCAGTTCTTTCACTATGTTGCCATCCTGTGAGAATATGCATCCTAAGTACTTGAAACCGTCCACCTGTTCTAACTTTGTTCCTCCTATTTGGCACTCAATCCGTTTATATTTCTTTCCTACTGACATTACTTTCGTTTTGGAGATGCTAATCTTCATACCATAGTCCTTACATTTCTGATCTAGCTCTGAAACATTACTTTGCAAACTTTCAATCGAATCTGCCATCACAACTAAGTCATCCGCATATGCAAGACTGCTCTTTAATATAAAAAAAAAAAAAATAAAAAATAAAAACTGAACCAGAGCTAAGAGTAGCTTTCACACGCACTGTTCAACAGCAACATCTGAAGGACTTTACAGATGGGAAGATGGTACTGGAATGGGATAGGGACTATCTACATGCTGCTCATCAATTATGCTAAATTATAAGAGACAATAATATGAAAATGAGACAGACAGAAAAAAGTAAGTAAACTGTTTAATGTTTCAAAAATTATCGCAATAACTGTTAATACATTTATCCCACTGTGTGCAACATGGACAATGCCTTCATGGAAAAGTGCTTACAGTTGCTTACGGAACCATGATTGTAATCTGTTGTGCACATCTTCATCCAAAGCAAATTGACGGCCATGAATGTCTTACTTCAGGGTTCCAAAAATACAGAAATCACATGGGGAGAGATTGGGACTGTATGGAGAATGCATAAGGGCTTTCCAATGAAACTTTTGCAGCACAATCTAAGCAACAGGCGTGCCAGATCTGTGAAAGTTATGATGACCTTTTTCTTTGACTGCAAGGCCCTAACAGCATTGGTTTTCTAGGACATGGCACCACAATTAATGCACAGCAATATGTGGACACTTTGCAAAGACTGAAGCATGCCATAAAGTCCAAATGCCCAGGAAAGTTGATGGACAGCATCATTCTGTTGCAAGATAATGCTCGCCCACATATTGCCAAGGTTGTTTTGATTACACTGCAGAAATTTACAGGGAAGCCCTTAAATATCCTCCATACAGTCCCAGTCTCTCCCCATGTGATTTCCATATGTTTTGAGCACTGAAGTAACACATCTTTGGTTGTCAATTTGCTTCAGGCAAAGAGGTGCACACCTGGGTACAATCACGGTTCTGTAGCCAACCATAAACATTTTTTCATGAAGGCCTTGACCTTCTTGTCTCACAATGGAAATGGCTCAAATGGCTCTGAGCACTATGGGACTTAACATCTATGGTCATCAGTCCCCTAGAACTTAGAACTACTTAAACCTAACTAACCTAAGGACATCACACAACACCCAGTCATGTCTCACAATAGAATAAATGTATTTACACTTACGGTGATTACTTTTAAAATATTAAAGATTTTGTTCCCACTTGTGTCTTTTCATTTGACTTCCACTTATATAACCAGTTTTTAAAACCAGTGCACACTTGTAGAACATATCTGCAGTTTTGCGTAAAACAATCACTGTAAATGATATGACTAACTATAGCCTGCTTTAAGATATAGGTTATCTTACGAAGTTTAGTATGGTTTTTTTAGCATTTAATGATTTATTTATGCATGCCATCTCATAAATAATAATTTTATCTAATATAACGACACTGTAATACTCACATTGCACTTAAGTTTTTTTACTATTGTTTGCAGATTATCACACAAGATGAATTTAAAAGTGACATCTCTTGTACTTATGCTCAGTTTTAATTATCTGACTTACTGAACATGACAATATTCTGAAAAGTTCACCATACACTGAGGTGACAAAGGTCAAGGGATACCTCCTGATTTCATGTTGGACATTCCTTTTCCTGGCGTAGTGTAGCAACTTGAAGTGACATGGGCTCAACAAGTGTTGGAAGTTCCTGCAGAAATACTGACCCATGTTGCTTCTATAGCTGTCCATAACTGTCAAAAGCGTTGCTGGTGCAGGATTTTGGGCACAAACTGACTCATAAATGTTCAATGGTACTCATGTTGGGCGATCTGTCCAAATCATTCATCCGAATTGTTCAGAATGTTTTTCACACCAATCATGAACAACTGTTACCCAGTGACATGCTGCATTCTCACCCACAAAAATTCAGTCGTTGTTTGAAAACATGAAGTCCATGAATGGCTGTAAATGATCTCCAAGTATCTGAACATAACCATTCCCAGTCAGTGATCACTTGTTGGACCAGAGGACCCAGTTCTTTCTATGTAAACGAAGCCCACACCATTATGGAGCAACCACCAACTTACACAGTGCCTTGCTGATAACCTGGGTCCACGGTTTCATGGGGTCTGCACCAAACTCAAAAGCTCTTACCAACTGAAATTGGGACTCGTCTGATCAGGTCACTGCTTTCCAGCCATCTAGTGTCCAACCAAAACGGTCACAAGCCCAGGAGAGGAACTGCATGCAGTGTTGTGCTGTTAGCAAATGCACTCATGTCGATCACCTGCTGATAGCACATTTATGCCAAATTTCGCTGCACTGTCTGAACGGATACATTCGCCGTGTATTCCACATGGATTTCTGTCGTTATTTCATGCGGTGTTGCTTGTCTATTAGCAATGACAACTCTACACAAATGCTGCTGCTCTCAATCATTAAGTGAAGGCCACCAGCCACTGCACTGTCCATGGTGAAAGGTAATACTTGAAATCCGGTCTTCTCAGCACACTCTTGACACTGAGGATCTAGGAATACTGAATTCCCTAATGATTTCCAAAATTGAATGTCCCACCGTCTAGCTAAAACTACCATTCCACATTCACTGTCCATTAATTTCTGTCATGTGGCCTTAATCCCATCACAAACCTCTTCGTATGAACCACCTGAGTACAAATGACAGTCCCACCAAAGCAATGACCCTTTATACCTTGTGAACACGAATCTACCACAATCTGTATATGTGCATATCACTACCCCGCGACTTTTTGTCACCTCATTGTTTAGCAGAGATGGTGAGTCACAGACATGCACAACAAAAAGACTGCTAAACAAGTAAGCTTTTGGCCAAAAGGCCTTCTTCTGAAGTAGAGAACACACACATTCATGCAAACCCAAATCACGTACACTGATTTAATGAACATAATTCTCAAATCTTGTTCTGTAAACACTAAAATCACTACAAAGTTTATTGTTGTGGTCTAGATGTTAAGTCTGTATGTAACTGCATAACAAATGTTATCATCTGCTATATCACTGGAGTAAGAGTCATTACATAGGTTCTGTAAGTTACAATTAGTTAAATAATCAGCTCACTGCATGCCTACTTTCACTGTCCTGTATTTTACATGCATTGTTATTTGAATGAATTGGTGCTGCACTCTCAGTTACATGTATGCATGCATTGACTAGCACCGTAAAAAAAACCTGGACCGAAGATAGGATACTGTTAACATACTCCAACACAGACAGCAAGATTAATGTTTGAAAATCACCTATACTGTCTCAAGGAAACAAATAAATTGAATGGTTTGATGAATTATAGTCTATCTGCTTTTATTACAATAACGCAAGGCGGCAGTCTATATGGCTCCACAACAATTCTTGATTAAGTACATGTCTACTGCATTGACATTTACTTTTTGTTTTAGCTCATGTTCCATGTATTTCTCCAACACTATAATACAATTTTGTAGACTTCTTTATGTCTCCAAGGTCTTGACCATTCAGTGAATTCATCCAATGCCAACCAATTATGAACTATTTGTGGGTATGATTAAAGTTAATACTCAGAAATAGACTCCGCATGGGTTTCAGAAGGAGTACATCCACAGATGGTCTCAAGAATGCAATGAGCTATATGCTAAAATCAATTATCTCATAATGGCACAACAGCTGATGACCTCTCATGAACAGAAAAGAAAAATGGGACAAAACAACAGGACGACTCAGTTTTATGCATTCTAGCCAGAAAGCCTGGAACTTTATAAAAACATTTTTGTACAGTTCCAAGGTTGTCAAGCAGTACACACATATGAATGCCAATTCTGTAGTAGTGAGACTAATGAAGATTTTGAAAACTTAAATACAGAAAGCACACATAAGAACCATGAAACATGAATTGTACATAAACAGGTTCCATCTACAACCACATCCAGTTTACTCATGTGACTTCTGCACTGAGGAACGTGATATAGCTATGAATATGCTAAAATTCAATAAAGTTGTTGGTTTTGATGCTGTATTTTTGGAATTTCTTAAAGCCATTGAACCTAAAACTAAACTGTGGGCCACTGAATTTTTCAGTGAGATTCTGAGAGCTGGAAAATTACCAAAGCTTTTCAAACAGGCTAAGATAATTGCCACCCTGAAACTAGGAAAAGATGGAACTGATGCTTCTCACTACCAACCCACATCGCTACCTGCATGACCTATAAACTAATAAAGGCCTATTCTAAATTGCATTCCAGACACCATCAATCACATCATCCACATCAAACAAGAGCTTCTGTGACCATTTCTTAACATGGACAGCTCTAGGAGAAGCCGGAGTTTAACAAATTCTGAAATCAGCTGCAGCTTTTTGTGAATCTTACAGCAGCTTATGGCACTGTGTGGTGAGAAGGATTGATGCCAAAGTTCACTGAAATCATCCCATGTCAAACACTGACATTTCTAGTGAACAACATGCTGTCTGACAGGTGCTAAGGTATTCCTTAAAGGGCAAACTCCCAGGCGGAGGACCCTAAATATGGCCTACCTCAGCAATCAGTTAAGCTCGCAAGCAGAGGACCCTAAATATGGCCTACCTCAGCAATCAGTTCTAGAGAGCATCAAATATTTTAATAGCTTTTTATTTATTTCAAACTCTTGTGTGTAAACTATATTTTACCCAAATATAGACAAATTGTTGTGGTTTCAGAGTATATGAAGTGATTGTGTAATATGTACAAATTACTGATTGATTTGGATATTGGAGATGTCAGTCTAACCTAGATAAAACTGAGATTATTGCATTCCATCTAAATAATAAAGAACTCCACAGAAACCCACATGTGAATTTTGACAGAATCGAAGTGCCGCATAATTACAATCTAATATATCCAATAATCAGTCTGGATCGGCCCTTGGCATTCAAACAGCAGTGCATCAAATTCTCTAAGAACCTTGGCTCAAGAGTGAGTCTACTTAACAACGTTACCAGAACCAGTTTGGGTGCAGATGCCAATACTCCACACTCCACTGCACTCACTCTTGCGTATTCTGCTGGTGAATATTGTGCTCCTGTGTGGGGAAACAGCAGCCACCCAACAGAGATTGACATGCAGTTTAATGAAGCCAGGACAGTTATCACTGGTACTGTTAGTGCTACTCCCATTCAATAGTCACCTGTCCTCGCTAATACTGCTTCACAAGTTCTGAGGAGGAAAGCAGCTAAGACAAACACACAGGATCACTCGTAAGAACTCTCCCTTCTAAAATGTCCTACAAGAACCACCAACAACTCATCTGAAATCATACAAACCACCCTGTGTCAATGCAGAAAGTATCAGTTCTTTTGGCGTGACTTCCAAGTGGTGGTAATACTGGAACGAATACCCACCCACCAATGCTCACCTATTTCAAGACTCAACAAAGAAGGTTGAAGGATTCCAATTACCATGACACACTTGGTTGAGGCTGAACACCATTAGGACTGGTGAAGAAAAGTGTAGTTACACCTTATCGACGTGGGGTTTCTATGTAATTGCTGGTTGCGACTACAGGAAAGAGGAGAAAACAACAGAACACATTGTAAAGATGTGCCAGCTTCGAGCACTTGACGGTGATCTGAGGACTCTATACCAAGCGACTGTGTGCTTTGGACTGGATGTCACATTTGGACATTACCATTTGATTGCAGATACTTTTGTGTTCTTGTGAAACCAGACAATAAGTAAATAACTTTAAGTTGTGTTATTGATCCTAAAACCCCAACAATTGCTGGGGTGACATCAGTTTCAAAATTCCACATTCCACTGACCTTGATGATCAAATCCTTTTACTTCAAATCCTTCTGAGACACCTAATAACTAACGTTCCCATCACAAGAAGCAGAGACATCCATGATCTCTTATCTGGTTGATGTGTAACAATATCAGGCTTGATAGCTGCTATTGTTTGGTCGGTATGTATTTCCTGGTTGCACAATATAGTACATCCAGCTGTCATGACCACATTAGGGCTGCGGCCGTACTATTTCTTGGAGATACACTGTACTCGTTGTACTCTACCTACTTGCCAACGAAAGTGTGAGCACACCTGTCTCTTCAGGTATTCGTTCTTAACCAAGATAGGGAAGCTGAATACTGTGGTTCATGGTCTCAGGATGTACTACACAAAGTTGACATATATCATCTTGAGTGGCTTTCATTATTTCTTTTTCATAGTTCTTTGCTTTTATAATCTGATTTTGAGTAGCCACTATTAGTGCTTCTGATTCTGCCCTCCTTCTTAAGCTTTTAAGCCACAGATGGTCTTTGTATTTTAATGTTTAAGTTCTCCATGTAAATTATTGTTATTATTATTATTATTATTATTATTATTATTATTATTATCATCATCATCATCACCATCATCACTACTATACATTCACTCACATGACTTTTCCTGCCCATCAATTTCACTACTTTTTTAATGGTTGATCTGGAAGACTGGAAGCACTGAATTTTCACCACACAAAATATCTGCATTTATCTTAGGTATTCATTTTATATTCATCAAAATAACAGAATACCAGTCAGAAAATCTGATGACAGGAATTCAATAAGTATGTATCAACAACAATTTCTGATTATTTATTAGTAATGATAAAGTAATTCCCATCAGAGCATATTATCTAACTACTGAATGAGTAACACATGCTACAGCTACAAGAAAGCCACTAACACAAGCTCTTGAATAACTTAGAATGGCTTACTCTCGTTTCAGCCGATGGCTTCAGAGACTTAGCTTAAAATGGAAGATGACACGACACGGGGATTCTGGTGCCTTTGAAACAAAATACGCAAAGGTCGAAATAGAGGAATTTCTTGCTTCTGGGTAAACTTCTAAACCGATGTCAAAACCACAGAATTAGCAACTGCAAGTTTCTGCTGTGATATCATACTGAAAATGGTTAAAAGTCTCCTGGAAACTTTGGTTTAGGACACTGAAGTAGTCGCCTGCTTTGAAAATAGTGACCCACTTTGTAACGTATCCTTTGTGAGCCTATGGTGTTGATAAGAAGAGTAATCGTTTTTAATTTGTAGCTACAAGATTTTTAACAGTGAGGGTGAGCAATGGGGGCTTTACTGAATCTTATGGCTGATACACAATCTGGATGCTCCCATTTACAAATAGCCATTACTGTTAAGCTGCCCACTTTCATTGACTGTTCCACAGCTGATATGAAGGTTTCTGGTGTCATCGTGTGAATTTTCTGATTTTGTTATTTAGTTCAGAAGTGTGAAATGACATTACTGCAGCAGCTTCTGGTAGTGAATTTTGTTTACTGAAATAGAGTGTATGGAAAATTAGAAGAAGCTGGTGTTATTAATCAGAACTGGCATGTTTGATTTTCATTAACTGTTTGACATGGAACTTTAATCATATCAAACGTGCAGGACCAACATGATAGCTGCCATGAAGCAGTCATAACTTTTCTGAGCAGTGACAAGTGAAGTCACAATGGAACATTCCAGCAACAAAGAGTATATGGACAGGCATATCACCTATGATAGTTCTGACAGCAATGCATCAGAAGCTGCGTGCTTTTACTGAGAATAACACCCTGATCAAAGACTGCCTGAAAGTCATAAGACCACAGTTATAATTAAAGTTCCTGGTTCAAAACATGTAAAAAAAAGAACCACTTCTCAGAATGGAATCAAATTTGAACTGAATATTATTGAAGAAGAGGGAAAGGTAATGGAAACAAAAGAATTTAACAAAAATTTTAGCACTAGATGACACAGTGTACACAGCTGTTCCTCAGTTTGTGTCAGATGCACAGCAAGACTGTTGCAATCCAGGATTGGGACTGTCAGTAAAGTTCTTTTACAAGAAAGGTGACTGTGCACTAGTAGCTCTGCAGCAGTTCTGGACAGACTAGGTTATGAAAAAAGGTGTTGGTCCAATGTCTGCTAAGGGGGGTCAGGAGTAAATGATTATGAAATTTGAAAAAACAGGTTCTTTTCGAATGCAAAGTGGAAGAGGGAGCAAAACAATTGATCCAACGTCAGTAGAAAATGTGGCTGCAGCACTGCAGGAGGGGTTGAGCAGTGCAGTGCCTGTGAGCAAGGTGCACAAAATTTTATGAAACATCTTGCATTGTCATCCATACAAAATTACCCATGTTCAGGAGCTGCTTCACATTCACCTTCCAGTAAGACAAAAGTTTGCTCTAAAATTTCTTAGTTGCTTGGAAGTGGACAATGAATGGCCAGTGGACAATGAATGGCTGAGGAATAGTCTGTGGACAGAAGAAGCCCATTTCCATCTCTGAGGACACGTAATTGCAGAATACTGTGTGGGCAATAGAAAATCCGCTTGCACATCAACCAGTACCACTTCATTCTGCAATGGTAAACATGGGTTAATGGCATTATTTATTGTAGGGCCATATTTTTCTAAGGAGATGGATCCTGAAGGTCGTTATAACGTCAAGTTTAACACATGTATTTCAGAACGACACAACACATATAAGTCACAGAGTAAGTTGACAAGCAAGACAAGTGTACACGTTAGAATTTGAATGAGCACTGAGTCCCAGTCTAGTGGCCACTGCTCGGCTGGCCGCTTAGGTGGCGCAGCTGCTGCATGGCTGGCAGACAGCGTCGCGCGTAGATGCGCGTAATTGCGCGGCGGCACTTTGAATGATCAGCGAGTCACAACACTTTACCCCTCTTAGACATTGTTGCACTGGTCTTGATGGAGGTGTCCTGGAGATGGCTAACGTCCATAGGCGTTGTTTGACTCGCCGTAAAGTCTCGAGGAGGAGGCTTCCCGTACGGATGGAAGTGTCCCCGATGATAACGGGTTGAGATGACAGGAGACGTAGGGGTCGAATCTGCTGGGGCCCCATGCACCAATCTGCCCGTTGCGGCAAGTCCAGTTGATATGACAGGAGACATGGGCGATGTGTTGGCGTCCGTTGGAGGAGGAGGCGAGTACATTTGCTCTGACAGAGGATGGTCATCCGTTCCTGCATGGGCACATCTCCTGGTGGCGTCCGTTCTTGTGCTGGCATCGCGATGACGGTGAGAGGGCTGTGTTGTGAGTATTGAGAGATGCCAAGATCCCGAGCATCAGGTAGAGCCAAAGGTGGTGTAGCGGCATTCGGAACAGGCGTTGCGGGCACACGAGAACAAAGCTGGTCCGAATGACGCACTTGAACACCCGTGTCCGTCTGGATTTCATACAGGCATCTGCCACGGTGTCTTAAGATGCGGCCTGGGCTCCATTTTGGCCGCCTGCCATATCCCCGTACCCAGACAAGGTCGTCAGCGGTGAACTGGCCAAGTAAAGGCACCCGCGGCCGTGAGGTGGAAGGCCGCAGAAGATGAAGTAGCGTGCGGGGCTGTTGGCCATGTAAGAGCTCAGCCGGGCTTTGGTCGCCCATGGGGGCGAAACGGTAAGACGCCAGAAACTGGAGAAGCGCATCATCAGCAGCAGAAGAAGTCAGAAGTTTCCGCATCTGAGCCTTAAATGTGCGGACCAGTCGTTCAGCCTCACCGTTGGATTGTGGATGGAATGGCGGGGCTGTGACATGCATAACACCGTGACGAGCAAAAAAATCCACAAATTCGGAAGAGGCAAATTGCGGACCATTATCAGTAACAAGAGTAGAGGGGAGGCCTTCCAAAGAAAGAACGCGGGCAAGAGCACTGGTGGTTGCCGCAGTGGTAGGCGACGTGCAACAGACAATGAAAGGAAAGTTAGAGTAGGCGTCAATTACGAGGAGCCAACAAGTCAGCATGAATGCGCTCGCAGGGCTTCTCAGGCGAAGGCCACGGTGACAAAGATGACTTCGGGGCAGCGGCCTGTGATGCACAAGGGCCGCAGGCAGCGACCATGTGTGCTATTTCAGAGTCGATGCCAGGCCAGTACACGTGACGGCGTGCCAGAGATTTTGTGCGAGACACACCCCAGTGCCCTTGGTGAAGGAGGCGCAAGACCGAAGCACGCAAAGACGCAGGTACCACAAACACGGCGAAGCATCGTCAGTGGAGAGGAGGATAACACCATCCCTAGCCGTGAGGCGGTAGCGCAAAGCGTAGTAGTTCCGCAACAGATCAGAAGTCTTAGCGGACGGGCGATCTGGCCAACCCTTCTGAATACAGCGTAAAATCCGGGAGAGGGTAGGGTCAGAACCCGTAGCAGCCGCCAGCCTGTCCCCAGTGATGGGGAACCCGTCCACAACCCGCTGCTCGGCAACATCCAGGTGGAATCACAAAAGTTCGTCCCTATCGAATGCCTGATCAGGACCCATGGGAAGGCGAGACAGAGCATCAGCATTTGCATGTTGAGCCGTTGGCCGGAAATGAATCTCATAATTGAAACGAGACAAGTAAAGAGCCCAACGCTGGAGGCAGTGTGCAGCCTTGTCGGGAAGTGACGTTGATGGGTGAAACAATGAAACAAGTGGTTTGTAATCCGTAACAAGATGAAATTTTGAGCCATGAAGAGCACAAATAATGGCCAAAGCTTCTTTCTTAATTTGAGAATACTTTTGTTGGGCATCCGTGAGTGTTTTGGAGGCATAAGCAATGGGTTGTTCCGAACCGTCAGAAAAACAGTGCGCAAGGACTGCACCGACCCCGTATTGAGAGGCGTCTGTGGCAAGAACAAGATGTTGGCCAGGTCGACAAGTAGCCAGGCACGGGGCCTGTTTCAGCATAGCCTTCAATTTCTGGAAAGCCGCTTCGCATGACGCGGACCAGTGAAAAGGCACGTTTTTATGCAACAGGCGATGCAACAGCTGAGCCACCGAAGCCGCAGACGGTAAAAACTTGTGATAGTATGCTATTTTCCCCAAGAAGGCCTGCAGTTCCTTAACAGATGTAGGGCGAGGAAGGGCATCGATCACAGCGACAGTTTGCTGAAGCGGACGAATACCATCCCGAGAGAGTTGAAACCCCAAGTACGTGATAGATGCCTGAAAAAATTGTGATTTATGAAGATTACACTTAAGACCGGCGTCTGTAAGACATGGCAGAGATTTTGAAGATGTTCTTCAGTGGTGGAGCCAGTGACAACAATGTCATCCATGTAATTGATACATCCAGGGACAGGGAGCAATAACTGTTCCAAGAATCGCTGAAAGAGAGCAGGGGCACTAACAACCCCGAATGGCAAGCGTTGGTATTGATAGAGGCCGAAAGGCGTGTTAAGGACCAGAAACTGCCAGGAAGCAGCATCGAGAGGAAGTTGATGATAAGCTTGTGACAAGTCAATTTTAGAAAAATACTGGCCCCAGCAAGTTTAGTGAACAGTTCTTCAGGACGGGGCACAGGGTAGGTGTCGATGAGGCATTGAGCATTTACAGTGGCTTTGAAATTGCCACACAGATGAATATCACCATTTGGCTTTGCAACGACAACGACAGGAGAGGACCACTCACTGGAAGTGACAGGAAGCAAGACCCCTGAAGTAGTGAGACGATCCAACTCCCATTTTACCCGATCACGAAGGGCCACCAGAATGGGCCGAGCCCGAAAAAACTTAGGCCGAGCAGTGGGCTTGAGCGTGATATGAGCTTCAAAGTCATTTGCACGGCCTAACCCAGGTGAAAAAAGGGACGAAAATGTCGTCGATAAGGCATCCAGTTGAGCATAAGGAATAGCATCAGAGACAATATTGACAGAGTCATCTATGGAGAACCCAAAAACGCAAAAGGCATCGAAACCAAAAAGATTTTCTGCGTTGCTCTGGTTGACCACAAATATGGGAACAGTGCAAACGATGGATTTGTAAGATACCTCAGCATTAAACTGTCCCAAGAGAGAAATCTTCTGTTTATTGTACGTCTGTAATTGCCGAGTAACAGGTGACAGGAGTGGAGAACCCAACTGAAGATACATCTGAGAATTAATTATAGTGGCAGCAGAACCGGTATACACTTGCACGCGAACATCTCGACCAAGGATTTGGACAGTGAGGAATAACTTCCCTGAAAGGGAAGAAGTGCAATTGACAGACAACACAGAATCAGAATCAGCATCATGTTCATGAACATCATGTATGCGGTCGGATTTGCAAACGGAAGACACATGACCTTTCTTTTTGGAATTGTGACACACAGCCCAATGTTGGGGACAATCCTTGCGTGAATGTTTCGTAAAACACCGCGGACATGAAGGAAGTTGCCGGGGGTTTTGCTGCAGTTTCTTAGCGGGTTGTTTACGGCTAGGCCGAGGCTGCACGTGGGAGCACACTGCGGCCACGTTGGCTGGTGGGGACGCGTCGCCAACAGCGCACAGAGGTTGTATTTCCGCAACATCACCCCACGCCTCTATTTGCGCCACAGCGGTGCGAGAAATTTCAAAAGACTGCGCAATGGAGAGAACTTCATCTAGAGTCAGATTTGCCAACTGAAGGGCACGTTCCCGAACTTCTTTGTCGGGCACCGACCGGATAATAGCATCCCGTACCATGGAATCGGCATAGTATTCTTTGTGAATGTCAGTAACAAATTGACACTTTCGACTGAGGCCGTGAAGTTCAGCAGCCCAAGTGCGATAGGATTG
This sequence comes from Schistocerca cancellata, assembly GCF_023864275.1. NCBI lineage: Eukaryota > Metazoa > Arthropoda > Insecta > Orthoptera > Acrididae > Schistocerca > Schistocerca cancellata. The sequence continues at coordinate 196,465,311 of NC_064630.1, forward strand.
ATGTGGCTGTTTTTGACAACGATAAAAGGCAACACGAGAGGCAACCACATGAGTTTGCTTTTGAAAATAGACAGACAGAAGTGAGCACATTTCAGCAAAGGACAAAGACGCAGGATCCTTCAAAGGAGCCAACTGCGACAACAGCCGATACATTTGAGGTGAAATCCAGGAAAGGAACAGAGACTTACAAGGTTGTTTGTCCGTGACATGAAATGCCAAGAAGTACTGTCGAAGACGTTTTTCATAATCAGACCAGTCTTTCGCCGTCTCGTCGTAAGGAGGAAAAGGAGGTATAGTCAACGACGAGAAATGCCCCGCATTTAACGCCGTGACGAAATCGCGAATCGCCGCTGTTAGAAGCATTTGCTGTTCCAGGAGATTTTGCAATAGTTGCTCGACAGTAGCTATGGAACCCTGTGGGTCAATGGTGAAAAGGAAAAATCCACTACCTCGTCGCCAACTGTTATAACGTCAAGTTTAACATATATATTTCAGAACAACACAACACATATAAGTCACAGAGTAAGTTGACAAGCAAGACAAGTGTACACGTTAGCATTCAAATGAGCACTGAGTCCCAGTCTAGCGGCCGCTGCTCGACTGGCCGCTTAGGTGGCGCAGCTGCTGCATGGCTGGCAGACAGCGCCGCACGTAGAGGACGCGTGTAATTGCGCGGCGGCGCTTTGAATGATCAGAGAGTCACACAACAAAGGTACTTGTACAGTCACCGGTAAAAGCTGTAAGAGTCTTCTGCCCACCAACTTCATACCATCACTTCAACAGTGTGGATGTTATGATGTATCACGCAGCATAACTTGCTGTGACAGTGCGAGAGAGAGAGAGAGAGAGAGAGAGAGAGAGAGAGAGAGATATTGTTTATTACTCTGTGGCGGTCAGCACTCACATGATTATTCTTAGGAGATAGAGCTTTTGTTCTTCTTAAGAGAAAATTTGACTAGAGAGAGAGCCATTCTGGTGATGTAAAAATAGATGCCATTGCGAGTTTTTGATTCACATTGTAAAATATATGTGTATATGGAAGGAAATCAGTTAATAGAACAATAAAATATTGTTCATTTCAAGAAGATACACCCAGCGTATACTTCTATTGTGATTTAATAATAAATACCAGCTTGAGAACAGTTCCAACAGGAGCGTTCAGTTATAGTGAAATAGTTCGATGTTTTCTTCGGAAAAGAAGTCACTTCATGGATCATTCAAATCCACAATAGTACCTGGACATTTCTCAGAACTGAAAGCAATCTGATTGCTATGCAACAGAGCCCCGAAGAATATTTCTCCGTACTTTGGTTACCAATTTCAGCTCAACACGGTATCTGCAGCATCTGGAGCAGATTTCTACAACACCGGAAGCATGTAATCGCTATCAGTTTCACACATCGCCCTGTGTACGCTGTATGTATTTACCCACAACAGTGAACATACAGTTACTCACACACATAGAAAGACAATACAAGGTGGTGTGGGAAACATTTCAGTATAAAGGTCCTGTAGAGCTAAACAGTAATTAGCCTAGTAGAGAAGTGGTAAACAAAAAATTTTTCTTTATTTTTCAAAGGAGCCTTTATATATGTCTACCGTTAGACAGGACATGATCCTGATACAACTCTCATAGTGAACCTGAAATATAACTATGTTAGTAATTTAGTAATTAATGTTTCATTGTGTTTATATATATGTCTAGTTTTATTGAGTAACTACATTATGGTCCTTTGTATGTTTCATGCTAACAGAACGTGCAGTAGTATCTTGTGAAGAGAATGAGTATGCCATCCCAGAAGCCGAGAAGAAACTTCAAAAAGGCCAGAACATTTGAATTACTAGCTTTCTTGGGCATTTATGCATTGTAGTGACCTTTCACGTATTGATTTTCTAAGTATAAATAGTGTTGCTACATTACTTTTACTAGAATTCCAGTATTTCAGTAGATATAGTAAGACAATATTTTATGTGTTATCTATGTACTGTGTTTGTGTCACATTGTAAAGTGTACATTAACAGCATTAGGACATTAACATTTTTTGCATGTGTATTATTTAATAGTCACTTTTGTACGACTTATTTAGCGGAGAAACTGTCAATTGCTTATTTACATGGTGGTAACTAGATCTATGTTCAAAGCCAATAAGCAAGCACCTATCACAATGCCACAAAATAAATTAAATAGTGTGAATGCATTGTCAACTAGTGCCACAGAATTTAATACCGCTGTAGTTAGCGATATGTTGATTATGGCAGAGCAACCAGCAGTAATTAATGCGCTCATGCCATCAACACAAACGGTTGTAGTTCCGACATTCATATGTCAAAAGAAGTCCAGAGAAATATGCAGCAACCAACAAACAACATGAATTTCATCTCTGACACAGATGCATGCGAAAACGAAATGACTGTACTGAAAATTGTGTCGGTACAATCCTTATTTAGCCCAGTGCAATCGTCAATTGCTGAGAATACCGATTTGCTATCCCAGCTGATGTCAAGTTTGACTGTCTTAACACAAGGGATTAAAGCATTGGAAACCACGCAATCCATGTTTGCAAATGACATGAATCATAGATTCCAGGCATTGGAAACAACGCAATCCACATTTGCAAATGACGTGAATCGTAGATTCCAAGTATTGGAGAGTGCGCAATTTAATTTGGCTCAGGAGCAATATAATAAACTAAAAGAAATAAATGATAAGATTACTGAAAAATTCCAGAGTTTGGAAACAAAGCAAAGTCACTTGATTGCCAGTCAGGCACAACTCATAGTTACACAAGAACAACAGTATCAGGAATTAGCAACCAAATACAAAGACATCTTATGTCGTCAAGATACACTAAATCAAGTGCAAGAAGTTATTCATGTACAGAACACTATTGCGCAGAACATGAATACAATTAAGCATGATAACGAGCAAGCTGTCATTGAGCTTTTTCAGAGGATAGATACTCTCAGTCTCTAAGGCGAGAAACACATAGAGAAACTTTTCAATGAACATAAGATCACGTTCTCTAAGGACATTGAAGATTGGGCGAAAGAGCAAACCGAGACAGTGCAAAATTATGTTGGCCAAACCTTGAAAGAAACGGTTTCTAATGTGCAAGTTAACAACGAAACTGCACAAGAACAACTTAAAGCAGAAGTTAAAGAGATTAAGGAGAATATAGGAGATGAATTTCCTGCTTGGAAAGCAAAGATAGAAAATACATTAAAAGCATGCCAGCAGGGTCTAGTTAATACTAGAGGGGGACATACTACTTGCCGTTTATCAAAAGCAGACATTATTCCTGATGAAACCAGTGAAACCGAATCCATGCAACAATATCCATGTATTGGTGCATATTCACGTAATCAACCAGAAACAAATTATCGAGATTATCATTCACTGCGAAGTGGCCACCAGAATACACCTGTGACTATGAATGAAGAAAAAATGCTTAAATATCGTCAGTTCCAGATATTTATGCCCGAAAGGAAGTCGATCAATCCCATGTATTTATCAAGCAATTTAAAGGGATATTGCCGCGAATGTGGACTGAGCAACAAAAAATTATGTACGTTGCAGGATTCATACATAGAGATGGATCGATGTGGGTGTCAGAAGCATCCGATTGGTGTCAAGATTATGAACAATTTGAATGCGCTTTCTTGTACAAATACTGGCATAAGGGAGTACAAGAAAGACTACGTACGGAAGTTTTTGACCCACGACCTTTTTCTTTCAAAAATGGATCTTTAAGAAAGTATTTCGAGAAGTATATAAATAAAAGCAAATACTGGAATGAACCAATCCCGACGCAGGATATCATTCGAATATTAAAGGGCAAACTTCTCCATGTGCCTGAACAACATGTGGAAGATTTTCTAGCCACATTGGATTCAATAGACATTCTGTTCGAAGAATCACGTGTGCGCTATAACCAATCAAGTTACCAACCTAACAAATACAATAGTAACAACAAACAGTATGGAAACAAACCTTTTGCACACAATTCACCAAACCCACAGGTGAATTATTTCCAGAAAAACGTGAAATTTGGTAACGAAAATCACGACCAGTGTAATCGTGACCAACAATGTGAACAAACATATAAACGGAAATGGAGGAAGAATAATAAGAAGAGGAAAGGATACTATCAAGAAGGGAATTATCAGCAAAAACGCCAATATCAGCAACCAACCCAAGAATATCACAACCAACCACAAACTTCAGGTTGGGTACCAAATGCTAATGCAAATGAACAGAGAAATCAACCACCAATAATAACTGACGTAACGGAGCAGACATCTACTAATAATGGACAATCGTCAAACTAAACTCGACTGTCAGAAGCCCCGACGGTGCAGTCGAGGAAGTTTTGAGGGGTGAAAATTCAAGTGTCAATTTTTTTCGGTACACTGATGGCAGATTATTAAGGAGGCATTACTGTGCAAGTTACTTTACATACAGGAGCAGCAGTAAATGTCGTTTCTGAGCAGTTATTTCAAAGAATACTTCAGAAAGCAAATCCACCGATTTTCCTGTTCAATGTTGTAGAATTGTAGGTCCTACTGGTCATAAGTCTTCTCAGGTTAAAGTGGAGACTCAACTCCAGTTAGATATAGGAAATGTAGCTATAAATTACACGTTTCTTGTAATAGAAAAATTGGTTGAGGGCTGTATCCTGGGTATAGATGAATTTAGAGAGAGAAATTGGCATATCGATTTTTCTCTAGGCCATGCCAGTTTTACAATAATGGATCAGAAACATCAAGTGAATCTTCTCAGGGAATATAGTACCCATGGAAAGTATTGTCAGGGACGAAAGCTGCAAATAAAGTGGATACATAGCAAACCTGCACGATATTATCAAATTATTTACTTGCAACCAGTCTTAAACCCTGAAGATATGGTATATGAAAAGGTGCAAGAACCTGAATATTTGCAACAACACCAAAAAAAGCAATTATATGATCTTCTACAGGAATATCATGAAGTCTTTCAAGAAAGACCTGGTGTAATCAAGGGATACACATGCCATTTAGATGTGATACCACACCAAGTTTCCTGCCCTATTTTTTATCCAGTACCGTGGCACCAACGAAAGGCAGTTGATGCGGAAATCCAACAGATGCTTGAATGGGATCTGATCGAACCTTCGACGAGTCAATACTGTGGTCCGCTTCATGTTGTCCCGAAAAAGAGAGGAAAAGTTCGTCTTGTGCTAGGCGCACGGCAGATAAATAAGATTATCATGCCCGTGCAAGCTCACCTGGAAAATATCGATGAGTTAATTCAAAAGTTCGAGGGGATAAAATACTTAAGAAATATTGATTTGAGAAGTTCATTTTGGCAGGTGGCTCTAGACGAACCATCAAAAAAGTACACCGCGTTTGTACATGCAGGTAGAAGCTATCAATTTAAGATTTTACCTTTCGGGCTAAACGTGAGCTCAGGAGTTATTATAAATGCTCTAGATTACACATTGGGACCTGCACTTCAAAGCAATTTAACTTTGTTTGTGGACGACATGCTCATAGCTACGACCACATTGAAGGAACACGTTGATCTCTTGAGAAGAGTGTTAGAACGTTTCAAGGAAGCAAGCATAACCTCAAATCTGCAAAAGTCCCATTTTGCTCGAGATAAAATCAAATTTCTGGGTCATCTTATAAATGGAAAAGGCATCTTACCGGACTCCAAGAAACTAAAGGCAATCAAAAACTTCGCAGTTCCAACAACAAAAAGGCAATTAAAGGGCTTCCACGGAGTTGTCTCTTTTTTTCAGGCGTTTTATTCACGACCGCTCTATTAATGCAGAACTGTTGTACAGCTTGTTGCGCAAAACTACTCCATGGGTGTGGACACAACAATGTCAGAATGCATTTGAAGCAATAAAACATGCCTTAGTCAATTCACAAATATTATATCATGCAGATATGAGCCAAGAATTCGGTTTAATGGCAGATGCTTCGAAAATTGGAATAGGTTCATGCCTCTTCCAAGTAAAGATGATAGATAGAAAATCAACTTTCTGTCCAATAGCTTTTGCTAGCCGACTCTTAACTGCTTGTGAAAGAACAAACATGACTACCGAAAAGGAAGCATTGGCCATAGTCTGGTCATTTAAGAAATTTAACTATTACTTATATGGAGCGAAGACAACAGTATACTGTGACCACAAAGCATTAAGTTTTTTGCAAACATGTAAATTATTACATCCAAGATTAGCAAGATGGACACTCTCACTCCAAGAGTTTCAGTTTGAAATTAAATACATAATCGGACAGGATAATTTCATCGCCGATGCACTGTCTAGAATGCCAGATGGAGATTTGTCAACTATCAACATCACAGACAATCCGTCCGAATTTAATGTTCTTATAATAACTGATAGAATATATAGGAAAAATTTTCTTGACATGTGTAAGAACATGGGAAAACTACAGAATGAAGATCCTCGTTGGCATTCAATAAAGGAAACTTTAGCAAAGCCTGGAAACGATGGTCTGAAGAGACTGTACAAAGTTGAGGATGACGTCTTATTTTTCAAAGGGCATCTTGATTCAGATAATTGGAAAGTGTGTATTCCCGAGAAGAACGAGAATGACTTAATTTTGCACACGCACATCACTTGGGGACATTTTGGAGTATTAAAGTGTGCTCGGAAGATTCAAGTATATTGCTACTTCCCAAATATTCACAGGAAAGTACACAGACAGTTAAGGAAATGTAAAATTTGTCAGCTAGCCAAATCAGGAAATTTTTGTGTGAAAGATTTCCTACATTCTATTATACCCACTAAACCGCTGTCAATCATTTAGGTCGATTTCTGTGGTCTTCTACCGTCATCAAGGGGAGGATGCAAATATATTGTAGCTTTTCTTGATACATTCACTAAGTATGTCAAACTTTATCCGTTAAAATCCACATCCATAGCCAAGAAGCTGGTCAAGGATTATATAGTCAAGGTAGGCAAACCAGAGGCTATTCTTTCTGACAATGGGTCAATGTTCACTGGATTTCGTTGGAGGCAAACATTAACCAGTTGTGGTATAAAACAAATTCTAACATCAGTGTACCACCCTTCGGCGAATCCCGTGGAACGAATTTTTTGTGAATTAAACCAGTTCATGAGAACATATTGCCACAACCAGCAACCCAAATGGATCGATTATCTTGACGATTTTCAGGAAATTGTAAACAATTTGCCACATACTACGACAGAATACACCCCATAGGAACTGATGTTTGGAAAACAGGAACAGAATGACTGGATTCGACCAATTCCTAAAATAGCTATTAACAAAATAGACCTACAAAATAAAATACAACAATCCTTACTCAATATAATGGACAAGGCAAGAAAAAGGAAAATATATTTTGACAATCGACTTGGAAAAATAAAAACATATAAAGTGAAAGACCAAGTTTTAGTAAAAACTCATCCTATGGCTTCACTTATACAGTGGAAGAACACAAAACGGCAATTATTGTATCAAGGACCATTTGTGATTACCAAAATACCCCATCCAGGAACTTCTGTTTTGAAGGATGTGAAGAATGGAAAGATGAAAGGAATGTATCCTCATCACTTGTTAGAGGAATTTCATGATAACTTAAGATTCTGGAGATTGAAGATACTATTCTTATCAAATAATATTGATTAGACAATTTTCATTAAACCTATGAATCATACTTAGGATAGTTTCTTTCTTTTTGCAATTTAGTAGTTAGTTTTTCTTCTCAGGCATAATGTACGAGAGATATGCAGACATTATGTATTTGTTTTCCACTGTAAAGATAAGTTTTCTTTTCAGTATGCAGAGAATTTAGCTATAGTATGAATGATTTCTTTTAAAAAAAATTTTATTTAGTTGATAGTAATGAATCTGGTTTATGGCAAGATATTTTTTCCTTACGTCAATTTGACAATGTCAGTGTAAGTTTGTATTTGTTTTTTTTACTCGCTGAGCTGAAGTCGTGCTGTTCGGAAGGGGTAACCCGTTCTCAGTTTTTAAAAAAAGCCTATTAATTTGTTTCAATCTTTTGTGATGGACATTGTCTTTATAATTGTAGTATTGTTGTAACATAACTGTGTATGTAAATTATGTTATGTCAATTGTTGCTCGCGAAGTTACCAACTGAGTGAATGCCTTTCAGTTACAAGCACATCAACAAGTATTAAAGTCCATCTGAAAGATGACGAGCATAAGTTGACACAGCATCACCAGTTGGATTTGTGTATAGTGCATTCTATAGTTGTTGATAGAAATGAAGAACACCTTACGACTTCCGAATATTTCGAATTCAGGACAGAGAATTAGAAAGAACTTTAGATTAGATTCTATTTCAGCTCAGCATAGATCAAACACCTTTTCCACGGAACTTACACTGACTCTTACTTTCATGTTAACCATATGCAGAAAACCGTAATACCCACGAGGAAACGGTGAAATAGGAATAGAATTCAATCAGTTACCCGGAGATGACAGATAGAAGGGAATCGTAGATGGACGTAAACCAACTCATCAACGGTTCACCTCAAGACACAGAATGCCGGCCGAAGTGGCCGTGCGGTTAAAGGCGCTGCAGTCTGGAACCGCAGGACCGCTACGGTCGCAGGTTCGAATCCTGCCTCGGGCATGGATGTTTGTGATGTCCTTAGGTTAGTTAGGTTTAACTAGTTCTAAGTTCTAGGGGACTAATGACCTCAGCAGTTGAGTCCCATAGTGCTCAGAGCCATTTGAACCATTCAAGACACAGAAGATTAACAGTGTTGTGTTTCTTTTGTGAACAGTGTTTAAATTCATTCAATAAAAATATCCATATTGTAAATTTTTTTTCCATAGAATTCAATTAATTTTCTTTGCAAATGAGAAATACGAGGATGGTAAATCTACCCCAAGGCTTTCCTTGGTTTTCCTTTGTGGGGTTGGCCGAATGACTAGATTACCCGTTTGAGATATCCCAAGGCGAGTGACAGAAGTTTTGAGTGATGATGAAAAAGGTTTCTAATCCCATCTCATGCCACCCTTGACAAATGAATAAAAGCAAGCAAGTAAGCTATGCATATAAGCTGCATCTGCAATTTTCAAGCAGCACAGGCTTTGTCAGCAGTATATGCACCCAAATCTATAATTTCCATTTAGATAGTCATTCACTAATACCAAAATATCATAAGAAATATAGTGGACATTAATACTCTAGTGGACATTAATACAGCGTCATAAACAATTACCGATATAGTGTTGTGTGAACGCTCGTGTTTGTTTTTGCCCAAAAACGTTCGTCCACAAGAGGGGCATATATCATGTATCATGCAGCGTAACATGTTGTGACAGTGTGAGAGAGAGAGAGAGAGAGAGAGAGAGAGAGAGAGAGACAGACAAAGATATTGTTTATTACTCGGTGGCGGTCAGCACTCACATAATTATTCTTATGAGATAGAGCTTTTGTTCTTCTTAAGAGAAAATTTGTCTAGAGAGAGAGCCATTCTGGTGATGTAAAAATCGACGCCATTGCAAGTTTTTGATTCACATTGTAAAATATGTGTGTATATGGAAGGAAATCAGTTAATAGAACAATAAAATATTGTTCATTTCAAGAAGGTACGTGTTATTATACACCCAACATATACTTCTATTGTGATTTAATAATAAATACCAGCTTGAGAACAGTTCCGACGGGAGCGTTCAGTTCTAGTGAAATAGTTCGATGTTTTCTTCAGAAAAGAAGTCACTTCATGGGTCATTAAAATCCACAATAGTACCTGGACATTTCTCAGAACTGAAAGCAATCTGATTGCTATGCAACAGAGCCCCGAAGAATATTTCTCCATACTTTGGTTACCACTTTCAGCTCAACACGGTATCTGCAGCATCTGGAGCAGATTTCTACAACACCGGAAGCATGTAATCACTATCAGTTTCACACATCGCCCTGTGTACGCTGTATGTATTTACCCACAACAGTGAACATACAGTTATTCACACACACAGAAAGACAATACAAGGTGGTGTGGGAAACATTTCAGTATAAAGGTCCTGTAGAGCTAAACAGTAATTAGCCTAGTAGTACTAGTGGTAAACAAAAAAACTTATTTTATTTTTCAAAGGAGCCTTTATAATGTGTAAGTAAGATCATTTTTATGCAAGATGGTACTCCTCCACACATTGCATAGCCACTGAATTAGCTGCGACAGAGACATTTTGGAAATGATAAGAATCAGAAGCTGTCATTTCCCTAAAGCCAGGCCATCCAGGTCACCTGATCTTAATCCGTGTGACTTCTGGCTGGGGGATTATCTGAAAGATGCTATATTCTGTGCTCCAATTATAAATGCAGCTGAAATGAAGGCATGCTTTGGACAATTCTTTCTGAACAGTACCTCTGAGACATTCCAATCTGTTGTGGAACAAGCTATTTCTTGATTTCAACTTTTGGTAGAAAACGGTAGACAGCATATTGAAAATTTCTTGCACCAGTCTCACAACAATTAAAAACTGATTTCATTGTTGACATGTGGTTTTTGGCCTCAAGAAAATTAAAAAACAATTTTATTGTTGCTTTTTATGTGGTTTTTGTTTGGCCTCAGGACGATTAAAAAACGATTATTCATATCCGACATGGTACATCTGTGCTCTGGAGGATAGGCATATCTAACCTACAGTGCCACAACTGTTGATTGCCAAACTTGTGCAGTCATGCACATCATACAGTATGGTTGGTTTAATGCGCAATTCACATCTTAGTCATTGTATTGCAACTCATCTGTCATTTGTAGCCAAACCCATGTACATTATTATGCTTACAGCAGCATCTAGCGGGAATTTTTTTCCCCTCCCCGTAATGTTCCCCTTCTTAGATAATGTTCCATTCAAATTTGATGTCATTATGAGCAGTGGTTTTTTATTACTATTACAAAATTGGTGCTATGATTATACTCAACTCGTATTTACAAGGATCCATCAGTGTTTCCAACAACAAGGGTAACAAGGGATCTTCACACATAGCAAGGGAACAGGAAGGCCAGCACATATTACACCCAAAGTTGAGGATGTGCTTTTGAAAGTATTACAACTCTCTACAGGAACTTAGACAACGAGAATAGCTATACAACGTGTCTTTACTAAGCCACACTACAGTAAGAAGAATTTCATTATGAAAGGGACTTTGGTTCTACAGCGATTTTTTGTTAGGAGATGTAACAACAGGCTGATGTCAATGTTTTATTTATAGGCAAGGTAGGGTTTACACATGATGGTACTTTTAAGTTTAATAATTCGTGTGATTAGGGGTATTAGGAAATCATCTCATTGGGCCACACATTCAACCAAGAAAACTTGATGGATGGGGGTGTGTTCAGTTCCTTTGGGAGAATCCATCAGTATTGCTTAAGGTTGTTCCCACTGTGCAATGTGGTACAAACGTGAAGGGGCAAGAGCACATTTTGTCGCCAACGGAAGACTAAAAAAATTGGCTCTAACCACTATGGGACTTAACATCTGAGGTCACCAGTGACTTATAACTACTTAAACCTAACTAACCTAAGGACATCACAAACATCCATGCCCGAGGCAGGGTTCAAACCTGCGACGTAGCAGCAGCGCAGTTCCAGACTGAAGCGCCTAGAACCGCTTGGCCACATCATCCAGCACGGAAGACAACATCAATCCCAACCAATAGTTCAATACATAGTGTCAATACTAGGAATAAGAACAATCCACATAAAAACCTAAAATAACTTACCTTTGTCCAAAAAGGGGTCCAATATTCAATAAATTGTCAGCAACCATTAAAACTTGGTTTCAGATAAAGGACGATTTAAGAAGAGTTAGAAAGACTTTTTAATAGGCAACTCCTTCTACTCTATAGATGAATATCTTAACAGAGACTGTTAAGCTAGCTTCAGTAAAAATGTCTGTTAGATTTCAGTTTTGACAGCACTTGTTCACAACAGTCAAGTTAAGGTTTTTTTGTATGATAAATTTATTAATAGTGCATAACAATGTTTCATTCTGAAAGCGTGTTAATTCTGTAAATATTAGCTGTTCCAGTTTACCGTACTGTATTCACCTATTTTGACAATCTCCTGACAAGAGATCAGGGTATTAAGTATTATATTGAAATGTATCATGTTTTTATGTTATACTTTCTGACATGTTTCACACCCACGAGAATCATCTCATTTTTTGAGTCTATGGAACGAAAAATAAAATGAATCGAATCGAATCTAATCTAAACTAATCCCATCAACACGGTCCACGATGGATATGCCAAGCAGTGCATGTAACGTTGCCTCCAAGATCACCTGACCTTGAGCTTCTGGACTGGGTCTCAAAAGTGAAGTGCAAAGCATTACCACCAACATGAGTGACAAACTAGGGTAGCAATCTGAAAGTTCTTGTCAGCATTACGAGATGGTCTGGAGGTGTTTGAAAGGATTTGTAACTCACTGCAGAGGTGAGTGCAGTACTGCATCCACATGCAAAGACTTCATATGGAACACCTCCTTTAATAAGCAGAAGTGTATAGTAAACTGTAACATGTTGAAGTAGTATTGCATTTCTTTTTAGTGTAGGCTATGGGTAAAATCTGAGCTCAATCAGATGGAAATTAACCAAAACAGTTACATTTAAAACATATTTGTTAATTAGAACAATATTTCATAATGAAGTTAGTGGTGATTCATAATCACACATTCACAATTATCTCCCAAATAGCTCACTTGCTGCCCCATTTTCAGCTGAATGATTTTGCTTCTATTAACATTAACTTTCATCTGTGTCAGTTGGTGATTTTAATCATGATACAACAGTAGAAGTGGTGACTTTTTATTCATGTTGTGTCTGAAGTAGTTCAGTAATACCAAAGTATTCAGTGTTTATCTCAGTCTGCATAATATTCACTTAGTTCAAATACGATGGACACACAGAGGAATTATGGACAAAGTTTAAACTGATAGCAAATTGCATTCTAGAGAACTATGTGAAGAGGAAGTGTACAGTGGTTTGATAAAAAAATTCAAAAATGTTTTTACCCACTTAAAATTCATTTTAACACTCAGGGGTAATTACTCCCACATTGGGAACCACTTATTTACATTCTGGAATCACAAAAACACCAAAACCTGAATTCAAAAACCAATATTCTGTATTTATTGAAGAACATAGGTAAAGCTACATCTGAACTACCTTTAATTACAGCTGTATATGACATGAAAAAGAAGAAATGGTTTATTCTGCATATTTATGTTTATAGTGCCGGAAACATAGATGATAAATATAATGCTTCCTTAATACGTTTCTCAAGCTCTTTGACAGTTGCTTTCCTTTAGAACGTTCTACACAGGGTACTACCAGTAATAGGCAGCCGGATGGCTGACGAGTGGAATAAGGATATCATGTAGAACAAAGTGAGAATTGTATCAAAATGTTAGAAGTAGCCACAATCAAGCTACAGTAGCCCATTAAAAACAGTACTTTAAGGTGCTTAAAAATGTTATTAGGAAGGCAAACAGTATGCGGTATGCAAATAGAATAGCTAATTCACAGGATAAAATTAAAACCATATGGTCAGTTGTGAAGGAAGTGTCTGGTCAGCAGCATAAGGTCGACGATATGAAGTCAGTTCGTAGTAAAAATATTTCTGTTACTGATAAACCAGATATATGTACAGTATTTAACAATCATTTTCTGAGCATTGCTGGTGAATTAAATAAAAATTTAGTTTCTACAGGGAATCACATAACTTTCTTGGCAATTGCCTTTCCAAGATTGATGTCTGAGTCACTCCTCTGTGATACAGACAAGGGAGAGATTGAGTCAACAATTAAATCGCAGAAGACTAAGAACTTTCACGGTTATGATGAAGTACTCTCATGGTTACAATGAAGTGCCTAGCAGAATATTTAAGTACTGTGCTGCACATGTTAGCCCTGTATTTAGCCATATTTGTAATTTCTCCTTGGAATGGTCAGTTTCCTGTTGATTCAAATACTCAGTAGCAAATTCTCTTTATAAAAAGGGAGAAAGGGGTAATGTAGACTATTTTAGACCTATTTCTATGCCATCAGTGTATGCTACAGTTATTGAAAAGGCTCTGTATGTAAGGATAATTGATCATTTTATTTCACAAAATATGCGATCAAATGTGCACTTTGGCTTTAGAAGTGGTTTAACAACTGAAAATGCTATATTCTCTTTTCTCTGTGAGGTACTGGATGGATTAAACAAAAGGTTTCAAATGCTAGGCATATTTTTTTAATTAACTAAGGCATTTTATTGTGTTGATCACAAAATGTTGCTCCAGAAGTTGGACCATTACAGAATACGTGTAGTAGCTCACAATTGGTTCACCTCTAACTTTTGCAACAGACAGCAAAAGGTCATTATTCATAATGTTGAGAATGGCTGTGATGTGGGGTCTGACTGGGGTACAGTTAAGTGGGGTGGGTGGTGGGGGAGGTGTGGGGGGTGCCCCAGGGCTCAGTGTTGGAGTTACTACTGTTCTGTATTTATATAAGTGATATGTCCTCTAATATTACAGTTAACACTAATATATTTCTGTTTGGTGATATCACTAGCTTGGTAGTAAAGGATGTTATGTGGAACACTGGCTCGGTTTCAAATAGTGCAGTTCATGACTTAAGTTCATGGCTTGTAGAAAATAAACTGACGCTAAATCACAGTAAGACTCAGTTTTTACAATTTCTAACACACAATTCAACAAAACCTGATGTTTTAATCTCACAGAATGGGCATATGATTTGTGAAACTGAACAGTTCAAATTTCTAGGTGTTCAGATAGAGAGTAAACCATTGTAGAAAGCTCACGTTCAGAATCTTGTACAAAGACTTAATGCTGCCATCTTTACTATTCGAACAATATCTGAAGTGAGTGATCGTTCGACACGAAAATTAGTCTACTTTGCCTATTTTCATTCGCTTATCTCATATGGTATTATATTTTTGGGTAACTCTTCCCACTCTAAAAGGATATTTTTGGCTCAGAAAATGGGTGGTTCGGGCAATAAGTGGTGTAATTTCAAGAACCTCTTATCGACTCCTGTTTACGAGTCTGGGTATTTTGACATTGGTCTCTCATTATATATATTCCTTACTGCCTTTTCTTGTTAATAATATTAGCTTATTCCCAAGAATAAGCAGCTTTCACTCAGTTAATATTCGGCAGAAATCAAACCTGCATTTGGGTCGGACTTCCTCAACTCTTGTGCAGAAAGGTGTGCAGTATACTGCTGCATCAGTTTTCAATAAGCTACCACTAGAGTTCAAAACTCTGAGCAATAGTCCATGTGCTTTCAAATCGAAACTGAAGAGTTTCCTCATGGGTCACTCCTCCTACTCTGTCGAGGAGTTCCTTGAAAAATTAAGCTGATTCTCGTTGTATTGTTGATTGCGTTTACTTTATCTTGTGGATTGACTTTTTCAGATTTGCAAACATTTTATTTTTACCTATTATAACTTTTATGTTATAATTCCATGTACTGACACGTTCCATGACCTTGGAGATTTGCTCCTCAAGTTGGTCCTACGGTACTTGACATGTAAATAAATAAAAATAAAATTTCCACTCACAAGTGTGTCATGGAATAATTTCCTGGGGAACAGAAGTTTTAAAAATTAAATCTGATTTTAGTACTAGAACATCTTTCGTAGAATGTAATGGGGTGTTTCAATATATTCCTTCCCCTTATATAGAGGGATGCCTGCAAAGAGGAAAGGAGAATTGCAAACTTATTAAGGCCCATTATAAAGTTTATATATCAAGTTAAGATGGACGGGGAAAAAATTAAAAACTTTGTTGAAAGGAAGCTATATATTTGTAACATAATTGTGTGTACATTTAATTTGCAATAATTGTAATCTGCTGCATTTTAATACAGCAGCCTGAAATACTGCACGCTGCAGTAAGCTGCAGGCCCTTCTTCCCCACTGGGACTCTGGGCATGTGCCCAGGGCCCCGCGATCGATAGCCCCCCCCCCCTCCCCCCCCAGTTCTTGCCAGCTTACCAAATTATAACTGATATTTATTATTGAAAAGCAAATTTATTTTGAAAAAAAAAAATTGAACAATAATGACTGACTACAATACTACTTTGCGTACTAGCTTCATGCAGTGCACAGTTCTGCATGGAGTGAAAAGCAACGTAAAATTAAACATGACCGACCGACTTACATAAAGCAACTCAACTATCGGGAATTCCCCTGTATTTGTCTGCAGTGTTGTATTGTTTGTTTTGTTTGTAGTTGTTACTGACTGTGCTCTGAGATATTCTTTGATTAAATTATCTTTTGCCTGTTTTGTTTTGTTTAGCAACTAATTTCAGTGTAAAAATAAATACTGAATTATAATATAAACTGTGGAAATGGTCATATCCTTGTGGATCTGCAAAAAGGAAAAAAAAGCTGTACATCACAAGGAAGTAACTGAAAAGTTACCAAAATTAACAGCATATTTTACTAATACTACTATTACTACTACTACTGGGGCAACTTCTGTAAGTAACAATCAAATAATAAAGCTTCCACATGATGAGTCATGTAGATTACAGATTGCGGGAATTTCTGAATGTTCATATTCTACACCAATTTCAGATTGCTACCAATTTAGGAAAAGATACTGAATCAGAAGGCGTATGACGAAAGTGCAACAACTTCGGTGACTTCACCAACACTGACAACTGTGTCAGCTGAACAATAGTTTTCTAATGCAGAAGAAATAGCACATGAACCTGCTGATTATTTTAATGAAAATTCAGAGAAAGATATCATGAAATTTTGATTCATGAGGAACCTGTATGTTTTTAAAATAAAGATTCTGACTTTTATGAAGCATCCAGAACCAACAAAGATGGTAATAAATCAGTAACTAGGTATTTCAACAAAGCATTATTAACAAGCAAATTAAAGAACAATGAAAGTGTCGAAAAAAAAAATGGTTGTTGTATTTGCCTTCCAAAAACTCTGTATTCTGTTTTTCATGCTGCTTATTTAACCCTTCTGATTTAAATCTGCACTCTCCGAGTGGATGTAATGATTGGAAGCACATTAATCACATAATTTTAACACATGAAAATAGCCCAGCACATACGCAATCTATGATAACTTATCTGGCGCGAAGTAAAGCAGTTGGTAGAATAAATATGGGTTTCTTATCTCAACATCAAAAAGAAGTGGATTACCAGAGAAATGTACTTATACGGCTTGTAGCTGTTTTAAAATTTTTGGCATCAAGAGGGCTTCCATTTCACACTGACAATGAAATCCTAGGCTCTCTCAACAATGAAAATTATTTGAGATGTGTTGAATTATTGAGTGAATTTGATTCATTTCTTGCAGATCACTCACAAAAATATGGCAATCTTGAAAAAGGTAAAACTTCTTCTTTATCAGCTAAAATCTGTTATGAGTTCACTGACATAATGGGAAAACAAGTCCTAAAAAAATTTAAAAGAAAGAAGTTAAATTAGCAAAATATTTTTCCATCAGCGTTGACAGTATGCCCGATCTGTCTCCTGTCAACCAGCTAACTTTTATAATTCGATACATAAAAGGCTGCGTTCCAACTAAAAAGTTCCTGAAATTTATACCTATTAAAGACCATAAATCTGAGTATTTAGTGGAAACCATTTCGAATTTTTTAGAGAATCATGATAGACTCATAAAAGATTGCAGAGGACAAAGCAATGACAATTCTTCAAATATGTTGGGAAAATATACTGATCTACAAGCAAGAATCAAAGAGAAATGTGAATTTGCCACCTTTGTACCATGTGCGAGACATTCACTAAACTCGGTAGGTGTCCAAGCGGATGGGGTATGTGTCAGAGGCAACAAAGTTTTTTGAAATGGTTCAAAAAGTGTACAACTTTTTGTCAAGCTCTACTCACTGATGGAATATACTGACAGAGCATTTAGGTTCAAAAAAAGTTGTTAAAAGTCCTTCACAAACCACAATGTCTCCCCGAGCCAATGCAGTGCCTTACATGAATGTTACAAACGAATTATACAAACTCTGAAGTCCATCACAGAAGATACGGAAAAAGGAAGAGAAACTAGAGATGAAGTCCTTAATCTGTCCAGAAAAATGGGAAAGCTAGAGTTTATTATAGTAACAGAAATTTGGAACTCTATATTGGAAATAATAGACAAAACAAGTAATTATCTTCACAAATATACAATAATACTGCATGATGGAACTAATTTGTTCGTTTCACTTGATGATTTTATCATTACCCTCAGGGATAAGTTTGATGACCTCGAATCATCTGCTGAAGAAAGAAACCCAGAATCTGATTACAAGGACCTATCTCAAAGAACTAAACATAGAAGCTCACGTCAGTTTTTTTGGTGGCTCTCCACTGTCAGTCCAACTGAATGGAAAAGAGAAATTCAAAGTAGAAACCTTTCTTCCCATAACTGATACCACGAGCATTCATCTAAAACAGCAATTATGTTTGTATGGGAGCATTAGTCAATGTCCCCCCCCCCCTCCCCCCCTTGAAAACTCTGAATTCCAAACAGCTGAGATAAAGTTGCAAAGAATATGCTGAAACTTATTATGAAGATGTTAACGAGCAATAGTTGGAAACAGAATGTCTGCATTTAACAGAATACTTGAAAATTATCCATAATAAAAATGAAGGAACTAATAACATATTGGAAATATATCACATTTTGAAAGAAAACAAAATTGAAGACACATTTCCAAATGTAGAAATCACATTGAGATTCTTTTTAAGCATGATGGTAATCAACAGCAGTGTGGAACACTCCTTCTCCAAACTGAAAATTAAGAAGTACAGTGCTTCAAAATAGATTAGCCAGTTTATTGCTGATGCCATAGAATGTGATATGCTCAAAAATATTAATTTTGAAGAAGTGATTAATGATTTTGCCTATCTCAAATCTAGAAGGGTACCTCTTAATCAAAATAGATTTTTAAGCACTAACCTGTGATTGCTAGGAGAGTTACTTTTGTGGATTATATTATCTATTCATTTCATGTGACTGTAAAGAAATAAAAATATATCTAGAACCCCACTTATCTACCTTCTTTGTCTATTCTAACAAAATAGTGCTCTGTCAAGATCATAGGGGCTCCATTATCCTAATGTGCCCAGGTCCTCCACAGGTTAAAGATGGCCCTAGTTATAGACCATGAGAAGTTTTCCACGGTAATGTGACACTAAATTATTTCTGACTATTGTTTATACTGATATTGTTAAGGAACGTTTGTTGAAAGATTTGTTACAATTTACTGTAATGAAGATAAGGGACTAGTTTTTAACTTAATTCATCTTAGCAAGTAATATTACAAAAATTCATAAATTTAAGTTGTTATAATACAAGTCACGCGATGTAATGCAATGTAACAGCACGTGGGTATTGAAGAAAATTCACTCACCCTTTCCATATCAAGTATGGCTTTCTTGATTTTTTCAATTTCTTTATCTTTTAAAGACATCTGTTCCATATGTGCCTTTATCTGAGAGCACAATTTCTCATTCTCCTTGAGTGTTGAATCCAGGCAAGTCTGACTTTCTGCAAATTGCTGTTGCAAGTCACTCATAGTATTTTTTTTATTGATGGCATCTTCTTCTAGTTTTTTTATCTGAAATTATAAAACATTTACAAAAACTATATGTTAACACCAGGAACATATCACTAGGAACATATTATTAATGCATGACCTCTCTCTCACCTTTGCTTCTGCTTCTAATGCCTTAATTTTCCATAGAGAAATTTGTGATTGGTAATTTTGAATCACAACTTTATCCTCACAATCTGGCACTGATGCTTTATTTCCTATTTTTTGCTGCAAAATAACCATTACATTCAGAGAAAGACAAACAATAAAAAATTATTGTTAGAGAGTAACACTATATTATTATTGGCTAGTACATTAGATTAAATTAAAATGCTATTTTCAATCAAAACTTCCCAGCAGATTAAAAATATGTGCTGGACTGGGACTTGAACTCAGAACATTGTCTTTTGCAGGCAATATTCTTTCTGACTGAGCTGAATGGAGAAGAGAAATTCAAAGCAGAAACCTTTCTTCCCATTATTGATACCATGAGCATTCATCTAAAACAGCAATTAAATTTGTATGGGAGCAATAGTCAATGTTCCCCCCCCCCCCCCCCCCCCCCCCCCTTGAAACCTCTGAATTCCAAACAGCTGAGTGGTGTGGAATTTGGGAATGCAAAGAAGAAAGAAGGTGGCGAATTATGGGAGATTATTTTATATCTGTTTTGACAACTTACAATTCTGCCAGTAGCTCTCTTGTTTAAACTTACTGCTATTATATCATGGCTTCAATTTGTGTTAAGACAACTCCAGCAAGTTGAACACCTAATTATTGATGAATGTGGGCTATCAATTATTTTGCTCTTTATACTAACGTAACATTAATTTCCAACATAAATTCATTATCAACAAGCAACAACACTGTTAATTTGTACATTACAGAAAACACATTATATTAAAATAACTGAACAAGAAAATAATGCCACTCACTGTTGTGATCATAAATGACAGAGCTGAGTGATGTGGAATTCAGGAATACAAAAAAGCAAGAAGGTGGTGAATTATGAGAGATTATTTTATTTCTGTTTTGATAACTTACATTTGCAGTTTTGACTTTTTTGACATTTTCGTCTCCAAAATCTGATATTATGCTCAATGCAAAGATCTCAGAGTCAAAACATATAATAAGATCTGTAACACTGACTACCAGTTCAGACTCTTATCAATACAAACACATATGAATCTGGAATATTTTGGTTTTATTTATTGATTCACCCTCTCACACATAATTTCATTGGTGTGGTCGGACCTTGCGCAGTACAGACTTGCTTGTCTGGCCCCAGTGTTCATTCCAATGATTTGGAAACAGTTCATTACGATATGCTGTGGTACTTCATGCACTATGTGCTGGACAGCCATCATGTTGGTACCACGGCTTCCTCCTAATCTGGAGAGGAATATCTTCTGGCATCAGTGGAAGATCGTCTGTTAGGAGGCAGCGAGACTTATGCGCATTCAGTGTTCCATTATGAAACATGGGCCTATGAGCTGATGGTTCACTATCCCACACCATATGTTTACACTCTGTGCACGCTGACATTCCACCTGATGAAGCCAACAGGGATTGTCAAAAGACCAATAGTGCATGTTTCGGCAGTTTATCTAGCCATCATTGGTTAATGAGGCTTCATCACTAAAAAAGATACAAGATACATCTAGAGAATCCTGTCTCAAAGCTCATGTTCAGAAGTTAACTCGATACTCATAATTGTTTTTATGGAGCTCTTGATGGAGAGAGATGTGATATGGCTGGAACTTATGGCAATGGAGAATGTGTAGGACACTTGCCTAATTCATGCCACTTCCTCTTGCGATTGCACAGGATCTAACTTACGGATCAACAGCAACAGCAACAAGAACATTAATTTTCTCCTCTTCTGTCATCACTTGTTTTCTTCTATTACGTTGTCTAGGTGTTACACTGCCACTTTCATATAACTGGCTGAAGAGGGTGATAAAATAACTGCCAAGATGGTTGGGATATCTTATTGCATAGTTGTACAAGAATGAACTGCATTCATCCTACATTCTCCGTATTCCATGAGTATGTTGGCTTCTTCTGCATTGGAAATCCCATTGTTGACTCACGAGCTACTGCTTGGGCTGTCACACAATACCTGACTAGCAAGTTGCAAGGCACTCAAGGAACACACTAGCACACTTTAAGCAAACAAAACAACAACTTACCTATCAAATATGTAGGTTGAATGGCACAAAAAAGTGTCAGTGTGAAAACTTTTCAAAATACGATATCTCATAAAAGACTCACACTAGAATCCTGGAACAAACAAAACTGACATTCTAACTTACATTACCCTTGGTTCGTTAACGTCAATAGTCATTTTTCCATTGTATGTTTGCACAAAAAGATGCTTCCTAAGTATTATTATAATCTTTTGCTTGGCTAAAAATATGAGCCCCTGACTACCAATCCATTCTATGAAAACTGCACAGCAGAAGCATTTTCCATTTGCACAATATTTGCGGTGCAAATTTTGCGATTCACCCTGTATAACAAGAACAAGGGCACACCCAATATTAACCGCTGTGGTATGCATATAGTAAATGTTTCTTGTTATGAAGATGTAGGTTCACTGTATACACTCCCTGGGTTTCTTAATGAGCCATTCTGCATCCTTTTAGTTAGATAGCATGAAAATCAGTTAGCATCCAGATCTCTGATACCATAATATTTCTAGGGGAATAGTGTATACTGCGCAAGCAAGTGCTTTTGGTAAGTTACAAAAAAATATTAATAGCAACATTTTATATTCATTGTGAATTGAAAAATGACACATGCTTTAGAGAGACACTTGAAATCCAAACTGAAGCTGACAAAGTATTTTATTTTGAGACAGGCATGTTACGGTTCTTATATAGATAAACTTTTCACTATGTTATTTATCTTAATAACTTCCTTGTAAAGGAGTCTGGTAATATCACATTTCAGTCTGTAGGGAAATATACACTGTAAAAGTGATGTAATATGTAAGTGACTGAATACATTGCATATAGGTGAACACAAGGATTTTCGTACAAGGTGTACAACTTTGCTTCTGCCGTTTTTTTCCCAGCATTTGAGGCTTTAATGAAACAAATTGGTTACACATGTACCATTCAAAGTATTTTTTCATCGCTGGCCACTACTTTCTCCCATCTTTCGGGCAGTGTACGAATCCCGTGTCGAAAAAATTGTTCATCTTTTGAAGCGATCCATGAATCGATCCAATTTGTGACTTCTTCATGAGATCGGAAGTGTTGGTCAGCCAGGCCACGCGCCATTGATCTAAACAGGTGAGAGTCAGACGGAGCAATGTCTGGAGAACATGGCAGGTGGGGAAGGACTTCCCATTTTAATGTTTCCAAGTATGTTTTGACCTCTTTTGCAACGTGGGGTCAAGCACTGTCGTGCTGCAAATTCATTTTATCGTGCATCTCACTTATTGCGGCTGTTTGTCTTTTAATGCTCTGCTCAAACGCATTAATTGCATTCAATAACAAGCACCCATGATTGTTTCACTTGATTTTAACACCTCTTAGTACATGAAGCCGAACTGGTCCCACCAAATGCAGAGCATGATCTTGGAGCTGTGAATATTCAGTTTGGCCGTCAACGACTTTTTGCATTTAGGGTTATCATAATGAACCCATTTTTCACCCCCGGTCACAATGCGATGCAGAAATCCCTTCCGTGTTTGCCTCTGAAGCAACTATTCACAAACACATAAATGCCGTTCAACGTCTCTTGGTGTCAGCTCACACGGGAGCCAAGTTCATTCTTTCTGAATCATGCCCATAGCCTTGAGACATTTTGAAATGGCTTGCTGTGTCACTCCCACTAATCGTGCCAATTCTTCTTGAGTCTGATGCGAGTCTTCACTCAGCAATGACTCCAATTCTGCATCTTCAAAAACACTCTCTCTTCCACCACTACGCTGGTCTACGATGTTAAAATCACCGTTCTTGAAGCATTGAAACAACTCACGACATGTTCTTTCACTAACAGCATCCTTACTATACGTACTTGAGAGCATTCAATGAGACTCAGTCGCTGTTTCCTTCATACTGAAACAAAACAGTAACACCTCCCGCAAATAACGAGAATTAGGCTCATAAACTGACATTTTCAATCAAGAACAACTTTATGATGCAGACACAAATTGACTGATGTTTGAATGAAGTTATGCTGACCGAGGTCCAAGCTAACTGCCTGATGTCTGTGATCTGTTTCTTTCAACTGCTACTTACTGTTGTCGCCACCTATCGGCAAATGGTGGAAGCAAAGTTGTACACCTTGTAATTTACATGAAATATTAACAACTTTTGCTCATAAGGAACTATATTCTTTGAGAATCAACCATCAATGTGGAGTGGAGTGTGAACTGTTTTGAAATTTCCTGGGAAATTAAAACTATATGCCAGACTGGAACTCTAATACGGAATCTTCCCTTCACAACACGCTCTTAGTGATCGAGATACCCTGGAACAACTCATGATTTGCCACCACAGCTCTAATTCACCAGAACTCTCTCCCATCTTCCAGACTACACAGAAGTTGTGCATACCTTGTGAGACTAGTACTCCTGGAAGGAAGGATAAATGCAGAGAAATGGTTTAGCCCCATCCTAGGGTCCGGTGCAAAGTTTTAAACTTCCAGGAGGTTTCAAAACAGTGCACACTCCACTGCAGTGTGAAAGATTCATTCTCGAAGCAATCCCCTAAGCTATGACTAAGCCTTTTCTCTGAATTATCCTTTCTTCCACGAGTGCCAGACTTACAAGATATACAAGAGAATTATGAAGTTTGAAAAGTAGGTACAGGGTATTGGTGAAAAGCGATCTCTGAATCTTGCTTTAATAGCTTACAAAGTAAAAGTGCTGCCTGTGAAACGTGAGGTTCTAGGTTCGAAACTAGATCTGGCATGTGTGATGCCTTCAGCCTATTACCCGCAACCTACCCTTCTATTTCCTCCACCGACCCTCCATAGTTCCTGTCCTTTTGCCATATGGTGCCCTGTTCATCACTATTGATGCCGCCTGTCTTTACACTAACATCCCTAATGCCCATGGACTGGCTGCTACTGAACACTACCTTTCCCCATGTCCATCAGATTCCAGACCTACCACCTCCTTCCTGGTCACCATAACCAACTATATCCTCACTCACAATTACGTCACCTTTGAAGGCATCACCTAAAAACAAATCCATAGTATGTCAACGGGCACCTGTCTGGCACCATCCTCTGACAACCTATTCATGGGCGATCTAGAGGAATCCTTCCTAACCACCCAGAATCCCAAACCCCTCATCTGATTGAGATTAACTGATGACATCTTTGTGATCAAGGGTGAGGACACCCTATCCACATTCCTCCAGAACCTCAACACTTTCTGCCCCATTTGCTTCAGCTGCTCCTCCTCAAACCAACAAATCACCTTCCTCGATGTTGGCGTCCACCTGCAAAGATGACTACATCAGTACCTCCATCCACATCAAACTTATCAACAGCTAGCAATACCTCCACTTCGACAGCTGCCACACATTTCACATCAAGAAGTCACGCCCATACAACCTAGCCACCCATGGCCATCACATCTGTGGTGATGACCTGACCCTCTCCAAATATATCTATGGGCTCACTGAGGCCTTTGACCAAAGTTACTCTCCCAACTTCATACAGAAATAGATTTCCTGATCCTTTTCTCTCTGGTCACCCACCACCTCCCCAAGTCAAAACCATCTAGACACAAAGGAGAATTCCCCTAGTGACTTTGTACCACTCAGGACTGCAGCAACTGAATCATTTTTTGTGCCTTGGTTTTGACTACTCTTGTCATGCCCTTAAATGAGTAATATCCTACCCACTATCCTTCCCACCTCTCACAGTGGTATGCCACCATTCACTGAACACACACATTATCCTTGTCCACCTTTACTCAACCCCTGCTCCCAACCCCTTGCCTTGTGGCTCATAGCCCTGAAACAGACCTAGATGCAAGACCTGTCCCACACATCCTGCCCCCACCACACACTCCAGCCCAGTCATGAGTATCATCTAAAGCATTGAAGGCAGAGCTACTGCTGGACCACCCAGTTGCTAAGGACACTTCCCAACACAATGTTCTTCACTTCAATGACTGTTTCATAGCCTGCGCCATCTGGATCCTTCTTACCAGCACCAGCTTTTCTGACCTGTGCAGGTCGGAACTCTCCCTGCAATATATCCTATGTTCCCGTAAACCTCCTTGGCCTTGAACATCAGCCTCTGTCCTTCACCAACCTACCTCCTTCCCTGCTCCCACTCTAGCACAACACAGCCTTCTACTCCACCAATGCACCTACAGCCTCTTGACTGCTCTCGTTTTCTGCTCCCCCATCACTCCCCCCCCCCTCCCCCCCCCCCCCACTAACATCTAATTTCCTGACTGCACCTAGCTGCCATACCCTCTCCTCACAATGTATCTGTATGCTCCCACAAGCAGCACTTTACTGACCTCCAGCACTGCCCTTTTATTCCTCCCCATCCCTGCCCCAGTCTCCACCTTAATCCCACAACCCAGACTGCTTTTCCCATCATGCACAGTTTCTCGCAATCTGACCTCAGCGGCCAGAGACAGTGGTCATGTGTGCGAGTTGTGCCTGCATGAATGAATACGTGTGTTTTCAACTGCAGAAGAAGATCTTTGGCTCAAAGCTTACTTATTTAGCAGCCATTTTGTTGTGCCTGTCTGCGACTATACATCTCCATTACATGATGAGTAGTAATCTATTCTTTTCATAATATTGTCATCACTCCATCTCAACTTTTCCATTGAGTATTAAATTTAATGGATAGCATTCATGCAATTAACTACTCTGACATTGTTAGGACAATTTTTTTTTACTTCATTTTTCCTTAAGAGCAGAGCTGTCCATATATGTCATTAGTCTTTACAAAATTTTTAACTAAAGGGATCTTTATTACTTCACTACATAGCACACGAATTATTCTTAAATAGTTTACTGGTTGGTAATACAGATATGCAATGAGGTGACTAAAGTCATGGGGTACCTCCTAATATCATGTTGGACTTCCTTTTGCCCAGCAAGTGCAGCAACTTAACGTGGCATGGACTCAACAAGTCGTCGCAAGTCCCCTGCAGAAATATTGAGTCATGCTGCCTCTATAGCCATTCATAATTGCGGAAGTGTTGCCAGTGCAGCATTTTGTGCATGAACTGACCTCTCGATTATATGTCCTGTAAATGTCTGATGAAAGGGGTCAAACTACAAGATCATCACTCTCTCCTACCTGGAACAGGCAATTCAACAAAACTACATACCAAAGAAGCACCTAGTGGATGAAACCCAAGGAAAGAAAACCACACAGTTTACTGAAGGTCAACAAAGTCTAGAAAAAGAAACAAGGGGGGAGAAAAGGAGGGAAAAGAGAGAAAGGCAGGTGATGTGCCTCATCCAGGGAGCAGCCAAAGGCCCACAAAGGCAGAATGGAATAAAAAATAAAAACCACACAAATAAACTGTAAAACCAGGTCAGCCACTGAGGCGTCATCCACTAACACCAGGGGTGCTGCGTCAGTAAGACCTAAGAATACATCGCAGGGTGGCTAAGTTAGGACAGTCCAGCAAGATGTGCCACAGTGAGAGTGGTGCAGATTCTTGCAACGGATGAGATGACCATGAGTTTCAGAGCTGACAGAGGCTGATTAAGTCCTTGGAGGAGGCCTGCATGGAGAATCTCCACAAATTCATCATTTCCTTTATCACCTGCAGTTGCTTCAGTGAAGTCACACTATGCCATTCTGTATCCCACATCTTATATGATCACAGGTCCAATTTCAGACTATCGATTTCAAGAGATGGCTTACTGGTAGTCAATTTGGCCAGTCAGCCTATCACGCGAGTTCATTCCCCGGGACCCCAACATGACCTGGGGTCCAGACAAAGGCGACTGAATTGTCCATATTATTTCAGAGCAAAAAAGGAATCCCAGATAGTCAGAACAAGTAGATGGTAAGGGTAACACTGGTCAAGAGCTTGTTAACTGCTAAACGATTTGCTACAGGCGAGGAAGGACTCGCTGGTGCCACAACAGATATGCCCCAGAGAATGAGAGATGGCTACAAACACCACAGTGAAAACACTGCAGCCATCAAGCAAGGAGTGGAGTTCATTACATTCTGCATGAATGTTAGCAAAGCCACCAGAATATTTAAGCCATCAGTATAGACTACTTCTGACACCCAAAATAAGCCAATAATGGAGAGTAATTGGCAGTGAGGATCTCAGAATGAGCTGTGTCTTTCAGACCTTCTCACAGGTCAAGACAAAGCTGTGGACGAGGGATGCAACCATAAGGTGTACATGAGTGGGCCTGGAGAAGAGGTCACAGAGGGGAGAGCTAGACTACAGAGAAAAGGGACTGGATGCCGATGGCAATCATAATCCCAGATGTGGGCTGCTGTTGTGGGAGGTCAATCTTTATATCTGGAAAGAGGAGACGGTAGTTCGGGTGCAATGGAGAGCAGCAGATCCTTAATGCATAAGCAATCAACTATTGCTGGAGCAGAACCCGCAATTGTGGAACCCCTGCCTCCATTAGGAGGCTGAACATGGGGCTAGTAAGAAAGGCACCAGCTGCCTGTCGTACCCCACAGCTGTGTATTGGGTCCAGCATCTGTAATGTCGAAGGTGATGCTGAGCAGTATGTGAGACTCCTGTAATCTAGAAGGCACTGGACAAATGCTGTGTACAGCCATAGCAGAGTAGAGTGGTCCTTGTCCCAGCTGGTGTTGCTGAGGCATCAAAGAGTGTTGACATGCAACCAACATGTACAATTTAGTTGACGAAGAAGGGGGAAGCCATGCCAACTGGGCACCGAAGACCAGTCCCAAAAATCCTTGAGAGGCCATCACACTGAGGGACTGGTCATCAAGGTACAGATCCTGATGGGGATGGACTGTGCAGTTACAATAGAAATGCATAATGCAGGTCTTGGCAGCTGAAAAATGGAATCCATAAGTGAGAGCCCAAGATTGCGCTTGGTGTATTGCTACCTACAGTCCGTGTTCAACAACGCCCATAACTGACAAACAAAAGCAAATACACAAATCATCAGCACACAAAGAGAACACTGAACACCCCACAGCCACCACAAGACCATTGATAGTCACTAAAAAGAGAAGGACATTCAAAACACAACCATGCAGAACACCGTTCTTGTGCAGATAGGAGCTGCTATGGGAGGCACCAGCCTGTTTTTGAAAAGTGTGACATGAATAAAAATTTCCAATAAAAGGGGGAGCAGGTCACGGAGGCCCACTATGTAAAGTGGTAAGGATGTGAGGGCACCATGTGGTAACATAAGCTTTATGCCTATCGAAGGAGATTGCAACAAGGTTTTAATACCAGGCAAAAGCCTTTCGGATAGCAGATTCCAGATAGACTAAATCATCTGCAGTACAGTGGCCTCGACAAAAACCACCCTGGGTTGAAGCCACAAGATCCCAGGATTCAAGGACCCAATACAGCCTTCAACTCACCATATATCCAAGTAACTTGCTCAGGACACTGGTTAAATTGATCAGATGATAGCAGTCCAACTCAAGAGGCGGTTTTCCCAATTTCAAAACTGGAATAACGATACTTTCTTGCCACTGGGAAGTGAATCCCCTCTCATTCCAGATATATTAAAAAGGGCAAGTACATGACATTGACTATCCACTGATGAATGTAGAAGCATTTGTTCGTGCACCTGGTCCAGTCCAGGAGCTGCGTCGGGCAGAGAGCAAGGGCACTGGCAAATTCCCACTCACTAATAATGGCATTATAAGGCTCCAGATGGCAGGGAACAAAAGATAAATGGAGTCATTCCACACAGTGTTTGAGAAGATGGAATGCGGGTGGATAGTGGGACAAACACTGAGGCACGGGCAAATGCCAAGCAAAATGGTCATCAATAGTGTGCGGGCTGTTGAGGATAACACCATTCATGGAAATTGCTGGGACACCTGTAGGAAGATTGTGGCCAAAAATGTGCCTGAGCTTCATCTATACCTGTGAAGAGGGAGTATGTGGCCCTACGGCAGCAGCATATTGTTACTAATAAATCTATTTCTGGAGTTAAATAAGATAACACCCTCAGGCACAAAACCATTTAAAGGCCAAGAGGTGGTTGAAAAATGGATGTCATTTGTAGGGGACAATGGCAGTCTTTAATAGCCACAGCAATTTTGGGGGTCCACTCAGGGACAGTCTTCCATCGGGGATAACCCAAGGAAGAAGGAATCAGCAAAGCAGCTGTCGAAAGGGTGGTGTCACTCAAACTCCATATGAACTCATCAGTGCTGTCATGACTGTGATGGCAACCGACAAAAAGGCATCCTAATCCACATTAGTAAAGGCCCCCTGACAGGGTGCCCAGGTTAGCGATGCTGGAGAAAAGGTAAGATGATCATAAAATGATCACTGTCACACAAATTGTCAAGAACTCCTCATTAAATGGAGGGGAGGAATCCACGGCTACAGATGGAAAGATAAATGGGCGCAAAAGTGTTGTGTGGCACACCGAAGTGTGTGGGGGTTTCACTGTTGAGCAGGCAGAAATCTAGCCTAGTCAGCAAGTCTTCAACAAGGAGAAGAAATGGGGGAGAGAGCTGTTGAAGGAGGGATAGAAGAGCACGAAGGAGGCCAGTATGGGGAGAGATAAAAGTTACATATTGTTACCACAGAGTCTAAACGGATCCAAATGGCCACCCCTTCTAGCACAGTATGAAAAGGAACCCAGGAACTAATAACATCCATGTGGACCACAGTCACCATTGGAGGCTCACAAAGGGCCAATCTGATTCCTTTCATTAGAGGACAGTAGTACAAGAGGCTGGATGGCTGTTGAATAGGCCGCAATCAGTCAATGTCTGTTACTAGTAAGGACACAGTGACATCTGTGAATGTAAAACCCCAATTGAGAGGGAGGGGGCAACACCACGTGGAACATCGGAGATGGGCATCATCCTGAAACTTACACATCTTTCTCACCTTCGAAGGTTGAGAGGAGGTGTGGGCATGAAGTGAGCATGTTGCAGCAATATCAAAGATCTGAAAGGGAAGGAGTGACCTTGAGGCCCACAGAGTGTGGGTCCCAAGTCCAACTCTAAGTAACAGGTTTCTTTCGTGGAGACGCTGGGGAGGGACGTTCTTAGAGGGAGCGCCAGTCCCAGCAGGTGTCAGAGAAGAGGATTTCCTCTCCGGTTGAGGATAAGGTGTGGTTCTGTGAAGGGAATGGGAACCACCAGAGCGGAGGAAAAGGAAGAGGGACAGGATGGAGGTAAGGAGGAATGAGAAGGTAAGGATGCAACAGAAGCAAAATTAGACATTAAAGATACCAGGTGGATAAGGTTGAATTTTTGTTAGGCCACTGACTAGGACAGGCAGTTGAGAGTTTTGAATTCCTGGATGTTCCTTTCCTTTTTATAAATTGGATAATCCAGTGAGTGATGAAATGTATGCCAGCAAAGTTCACACAATTGGGTGGTGTGGTGCAAGGATTCTCCCCATGGAGGGGACAGCCACAGTCATTGCAAATAGGAGTTGCCTCACTTCGTGAAGACATGTGACCAAACAGTGGCACTGGAAACAGTACATGGGAAGTGGGATATGGGGCTTCATGGCACAATGGTAAACCATAACTATGACATTTTCCAGAAGGTTGTTCCCACCAAAAGCAAGCATGAAAGCACTGGTATCAGTGTTATTTTCTTTAGGACCTTTCTCGACTTGCCAAACAAAATGTACACCACACCAGATTAATGATGAGTTCCTCGTCAGATTGAAGAAAGAGGTCCCTAGGGGAAGATAATGTCTTGGGTCATATTTAAGGACTGGTGAGGAGTGGTGCTCACCGCGATGGCTCCTAAGCGCTCGCAAGCACAAAGTTACAAGCCAAGTGACTGGCAGAAAAGGGTTTGATCAGTAGGGAAGCAGATTGTGTCTTACTAAATGAGTCAGCTGCATCAAACCAGTCTCAGGACTGAAGACCACAACAACAACAAATAGTCAACTTCATCTTTGATATTTTCTGTAAGAAAAGAAGGGTTTGGTAGCAGTGGAAGTCACCCCATCTATCCTGGAACAAACAGGTAGCAGAGAAAGGACTTCATGCTAAGCCAATGGGTCTGGCCATCTTCCCTAGATGTGGCCTAGGAAGGGAAGACCAAGGAGAAAAAGATCCTGTCAGAAGAAATGGCTGTGGAAGAGCGTATGGAGCTTAGCATGCTTCAGGTGAGGAGTGCCCACCCTGGTACCATGCATTCCCATCAGGTGCTCACTCCGTGGGTGCCACACAGCTGCGGCATGGGCTAGCTGGGACAGCAGTTGTTGCCGGAGTTCCAATGCCTCAAAAAAATGAGCAGCAACTCCTACACATACACAAAGCGGGAACAGCTCAGGTACCAGAAGTGGGATCCCTGTGTTGACAGGGGGCTCAGTCATTTGGGTACATAACAGCTCCACCACACAGAGTGGCTACATGTTCTGGTGACCTAGCAAGGAGGAAGTTAGGTCTACAGAGGGAAGGAAGGGGGGAAGGTGGGATGGGAGAGAGGAACTCACAACAGAGATATTAGGGAGCGAGTGCTTCCCCAAATGACTCCCACTATAGGAGCAATTTTGAAAGTGACGTCAAATTCCAAGGAGGGTCAGATAAAAAAGGGAGAGTGGAAACAAGAGACACAAGACAAAAGGGAATAGCAGAACTGAGGAAATAGCCAGATTGTCATATAGGGAACCAGGTGCAGGGGGAGGGAGGGGGGATCTGGGATGGGAAGGACTGGATATGGGGAAGGGAATGAAACTCAGGAGAAAAGAAAGGCTGCAATAGCTCAGGGCCTCACGCACACCACACATGTATCCACAAATGAGCTGTGAGCCCCCGAGATGAAATGTTCAGTGGGACTCATGTTGTGTGCTTGAATTGTCCACAATGTTCTTCAAACAAATCATGAACAATTGTGGCACAGTGACATGGCGCATTGTCATCCACAAAAATTCCATCACTGGTTGGGAACACAAAGTTCATGAAGCATTGCAAGTGGTCTCCAAGTAACCGAACATAACCATTCCCAGTCAATGATCACTTCAGTTGGACCGGAGGAACCAATCCATCCCATGTAAACACAGCCCACACCATTATGGAGCCATGACCAGCTTGCACAGTGCCTTGTTGACAACCTGGGTCCATGGTTTCATGGGGTCAGCACACCACTCGAACCCTACCATCAATTCTTACCAGCTGAAATTGGGACTCATCTGATCAGGTCATTGTTTTTCAGTCATCTAGCATCCAACCAATAAGATCACAATCCCAAGATAGGCACTGCATGCAGTGACATGCTGTTAGCAAAGGCACTCACATTGGTCATCTGTTGCCATAATCCATTAACACCCAATTTTGTTGCACTGTCCTAACATATGTTTGTCATACATTCCACACTGATTTCTGCAGTTCCTTCATGCTGTGTTGCTCATCTGATAGCAATGACAACTGTACACAAATGCCACTGCTCTTGGTTGTTAAGTGAAGGCCGTCTGCCACTGCATTGTCAGCAGTGAGAGGTAATGCCTGAAATTTGGTATTCTTGGAACACTCTTGAGACTGTGGCTCTAGAAATATTGAATTCCCTAACGATTTCTAAAATGGAATGTCCCATGCATCTAGCTCCAACTGCCATTCCGTGTTCAAAGTCTGTTAATTTCCATTGTACAGTCATAACCACATCAGCAACCTTTTCACATGAATCACCTGTGCACAAATGACAGTTCCACCAATGCACTGCCCTTTTATACCTTGTGTGCATGACAGTACAGTCATCTGTATATATGCATATTGCTGTGTAGAAAACTATTTTTTTGGTCACTATGAAAAGTTTAATACTATTTGCATTTTGTTGGGAACAATATTACGTTTAACATCTTTGTTTCACAGTTTGAATTCATTGTTGGTGAAACATATTTCTGCAGTACAAACCACATTATCAAAAACATTAAGTTCTACTTGAGAGGAGCAGATGGACGACTTTATTTCATTATCTGAGATGAGAGCAGATATAAGATGAACTAATCTGCACCAAAATTAATACCATAGGCTAAACTCTCTCCTTATCACTACACACATCTAAGAGATGTTAAGCACAACTAACCACACGTTATCTTTGCCCGACAACTATTTGTTATGTTACGATAATAAAAATCTTACCTCTGCTGAGATATGTTGTTGAGGCTGCTCCCTAAGAGGAAACAAATCAAAAACAATTGTATTAGTGGATATGTTTTAAGAGTTCCAACTAAAGCAAACTACAAAGTCAAATATGAAGATCTGCACTTAAGGATTATGGAAGATACAATGCCATCTTTACAGACTGAACTTTTATATACTATGTAAAATACAGGATGGTCTACGATACGTACATGGAGATAGGTTACTATTCACGAAACAGAGGAAGTGGATGGACACACAGAAAAATGAAGATGCATAAGACAGGAATTTGAGAGCGATAAGCAAAACGAGTATGCTGCAGCACTGTAGCAGTGTAAGAGTGCACATGCAGCATACACTGACATGGAGGAATGGATTGGGTAGGAGAAACAATAGAAGTAGTGGAGAATGCGTCAAGAGAATATGGGTGCAGGATGAGCAGAGTTAGAGTCCCAGGACAGGGGTGGCAGTGGATGTGGGAGAGGGGACTAGCAGAGACCAAGGCAAGGAGGATTACAGGATATAATGACATGTTACAAAGACAACTCTGATCTATGTAATTCAGAGAAGATAGTGTTTGGGGAAAGCATCCAGATGGCACGATTTGTGAATCAACCATTGAAATCAAACACATTGTAATCAGTAGTGTTTTCCACCACTTAGAGGTCAACTATGACGTCGGCCACAGTTTGGTGGTGGCCATTCTTCTGGGTAGATAGCTTGTTGTGCATTCAACCCACATATAATGCTGCTCAGAAATTGCAGCAGAGCTGGCATGTGGCATGACAGCTTTCACACGAGGTCCTGTCCTAGGGGCCTTAACTTCACTCATCCTGTCTCTGTACTCTCTTCCACATATTCTGACATTCCACTGCAATCTCCCCCACAATCCACTCTTCTGCATCATCACGCACTCCACACGTTCATCTGTGCTGATGCCCAAGCCGCATTCTTATCCTGCCTCTCCCTTTTGGATTCCCATCATGCAGCTGCTGTGCCCCCAGCCAGTCATCAACCATATGTCCCCAACACTCCTCCACAATCCCAGCCCCCTTTCTCCCCTCCCCCATCCTATCCTATACAACTGCTCACTACAGTCAAGCTGCAAATCCAGGACAGTGGATTCAGTGGACACACTGTGTGTGTGGGGAGGGAAGGGGGGGGGGGCAGGGGGGGGGAGAGGGCGGGGGCGCTCTACAGCGTGCACAAAAGCTAGCAAAGCTCTCAGTTTCATTTATGAGCCATTCAACGACTCAACCCCTTTAATACCCAGAGACTGCATATTTTTTACTCTTAAATTATTGAGAACTTTGAATTTTGGTATGCAATTCTCTCAGCTTCTCACGTTAGTCATTACCCTGGCAGCTCTTTTCTGTATGATAAATTCACCTCAAAATCAAAAATATCTAACAAATATCAAAGGAACTAAAGATGATGATCAGTACAGCTCGAAACAACAGTATGATAGTACACGAGCTACACAACACCATTAAAAATAAGATAAAAACATGAGACAACAAAAATAATTGCACTCCAGATATATCAACGTATAACAGTAACACACTATGCACACTTATGCCACAAACTCATCACATTACAAATACAAAATGGCACACCATAGCATAACACAACCAGCTCAAATACAAAGTTAGTAACATGAAGAAACAAAGAATTAAAATATCCTTTGAGACAAATAGCAAAAATTGTGTTGAAGAAAGAAACAAAGCCAAACAGATAATTGCAGCAACCAAGAAGAAATCGTGGGAAGACTTTGGAAACAGGTTGGAGACTATGGGTCAAGCTGCTGAAAAACCATTCTGGAGTGTAATTAGCAGTCTTCGAAAGGGAGGTAAGAAGGAAATGACAAGTATTTTGGACAGGTCAGGAAAACTGCTGGTGAATCCTGTGGATGCCTTGGGCAGATGGAGGGAATATTTTGAAGAGTTGCTCAATGTAGGTGAAAATGTGATCAGTAATGCTTCAGATTTCGAGGTAGAATGGGATAGGAATAATGATGGAAATAGGATCACATTTGAGGAAGTGGAAAAAATGGTCAATAGATTGCAGTGCAATAAAGCGGCTGGGGTGGATGAAATTAAGTCGGAACTCATCAAATACAGTGGAATGTCAGGTCTTAAATGGCTACACAGGATAATTGAAATGGCCTGGGAGTCGGGACAGGTTCCATCAGACTGGACAAAAGCAGTAATCGCACCAATCTTTAAACATGGAAATGGAAAAGATTGTAACAACTACAGAGGTATCTCTTTAATCAGCGTTGTGGGTAAAATCTTCTCAGGTATTGTTGAAAGGAAAGTGCGAGTATTAGTTGAGGACCAATTGGATGAAAATCAGTGTGGGTTTAGGCCTCTTAGAGGTTGTCAGGACCAGATCTTTAGCTTACGACAAATAATGGAGAAGTGTTATGAGTGGAACAGGGAATTGTATCTATGCTTTATAGATCTAGAAAAGGCATATGACGGGGTTCCTAGGAGGAAGGTATTGTCTGTTCTACAAGATTATGGAATAGGAGGCAAACTTTTGCAAGCAACTAAAGGTCTTTACATGGATAGTCAGGCAGCAGTTAGAGTTGATGGTAAATTGAGTTCATGGTTCAGAGTAGTTTCAGGGGTAAGACAAGGCTGCAACCTGTCTCCACTGTTGTTCATATTATTTATGGATCATATGTTGAAAACAATAGACTGGCTGGGTGAGATTAAGATATGTGAACACAAAATAAGCAGTCTTGCATATGCGGATGACTTAGTTGTGACGGCAGATTCGATTGAAAGTTTGCAAAGTAATATTTCAGAGCTAGATCAGAAATGTAAGGACTATGGTATGAAGATTAGCATCTCCAAAACGAAAGTAATGTCAGTGGGAAAGAAATATAAATGGACTGAGTGCCAAATAGGAGGAACAAAGTTAGAACAGGTGGACGGTTTCAAGTACTTAGGATGCATATTCTCACAGGATGGCAACATAGTGAAAGAACTGGAAGCGAGGTGTAGCAAAGCTAATGCAGTGAGCGCTCAGCTACGATCTACTCTCTTCTGCAAGAAGGAAGTCAGTACCAAGACTAAGTTACCTGTGCAATCTTTCGACCAACTTTGTTGTATGGGAGTGAAAGCTGGGTGGATTCAGGTTACCTTATCAACAAGGTTGAGGTTATGGATATGAAAGTAGCTAGGATGATTGCAGGTACTAGTAGATGGGAACAATGGCAGGAGGGTGTCCACAATGAGGAAATCAAAGAAAAACTGGGAATGAACTCTATAGATGTAGCAGTCAGGGCGAACAGGCTTAGATGGTGGGGTCATGTTACACGCATGGGAGAAGCAAGGTTACCCAAGAGACTCATGGATTCAGCAGTAGAGGGCAGGAGGAGTCGGGGCAGACCGAGGAGAAGGTACCTGGATTCGGTTAAGAATGATTTTGAAGTAATAGGTTTAACATCAGACGAGGCACCAATGTTAGCACTGAATAGGGGATCATGGAGGAACTGTATAAGGGGGGCTATGCTCCAGACTGAACACTGAAAGGCATAATCAGTCTTAAATGATGATGATGATAATGATGACAAATAGCAAAACACAAAAGAGATTAAAAACCATGATATATGAGAACAATAAACAAAATACTCTAATAACATATGACTTGAAACTCAAACTACATTGGAAAAAGAGCAAAAAATTTTAATATGAGATACAAAGGACATGTAAGGGAATGTTAGCCACTTCACATATGCAAAGCATCTAATAGGAGAAAAAAAAAGAAAAAAAATATATCACAGTTGGATAAAAACAGACATGGCAGTTTACAGGATAATAACAGAAAAAAGTGAATTCTCATGCTCCAGGAAAAGTAATTCATACAGATGGAAAAAAAAATGAAAATATGCTCAGTGGCCAAAAAAGTAATAACAGAAGAACAGTATCTGTATTACTAAACAGCCTGTTGTGACACATGTATCCAGTTGCAGGTTGCCTATCTAACGACTTCCAGGGGCAACAAACCTCTCTCTCTCTCTCTCTCTCTCTCTCTCTCTCTCTCTCTCTCTCTTTTCAGTATTTCTTACAACTGTTAACCAAATTCAAAAATTTAAAATGCTGTCATAATCTACTCATTAAGAGGCATAATCTTACATTATAGGTCTAATGCAGTATGACAAGTATTACAGCAAGAAACTGTGTACCTATACGTGTCTTGAGGCAGTCTAAAGGTGCATTTACACCTGTGAAACATTTTGTGCACATTAGGCACATGTGACCACTGCACAAAGAGGCAATGAGGTGCTTGCACAAGAGCAAAGTCATGCATACCTCTGAACTGTGCACACAGGTAACCGCACGCAGGCACAGCAGTCTCCCCATCCCAGGAGGAGAAACACATGCAATTGTTTTCTGCAGTTTTCTCCATTTGGTGCTATGTTTTACTGTGTCCTGCTGTTGAAAGACTCAGTTTTTAGCACACATTCAAATTTCCCTTCATATTAACAGGCTGGCTAAGTTGTCCAGTGAGAAACACACAAAATTTGAACAGTATCATTGTTAATTTTATCTCATTTTTTCTAGCTTGTTAATTCCATGGATTATACTGACAGAGTGAGGCTAATTAATTGTCTATAGATCCTCACAAATAAGAACAACCTGGAAACAACAAAGGCAAATCAGAACAAAATAAAAAGCCTTTGTTCGTACTTCCAATAAAAACGTATTGAAGAGGAGTGATTCTGGGGCTCTTGATGTGTCAGAGCTGTCCTGGTTGCTTTACGATTTGCTTTCATTCATAATTAGTTTGCGTCGATAAGGGAAAATAAAAGAACATTGAGCTCTATCAGAAATGTGTGACCATAAAATCCTTTTTCATTTACAAATGGAATTAGAAACTCAGCATCTAATGTCTGGTATTTCTTCATGAGCCACCAGCTGGAATCTGTATGTTGGAGATCCATATACTGCTGAAACTGTGCCGTTCTATGCTTCACAGATATGAACTCCCATTGCTCCCAGCTCAGCCATTGAATCAAATTCATCACAGAAGCAATAAAATTCCTGATGTGTCAGACTCTTTCTAATCCCTCAGTTGATTTTATGGTTCTTACTTTTCTCTTTAAAGTTTTCTTCTGTTAAGAATTCATTATTATGATTATGATACACATTTTGCAACATAAATAAAATACATGTAGTGGAATATTCTTGACCTTTTCATTGCAAATGTTAAGGACCTAGCAAGTGTTTTGTTCCCAACAGTAAGTCTTATACAGAGGTTGGACAAAAATACGGAAACACTGCAATAAATTCATGCTCAAATCTAAACGCAAATGCGAGCCAAGCCTGAAGGTTGTGCTGTTGTATTTGACCACGAACAACTCCTGTGTAATGTCCTCTATGCATTGCAAGTATCAGTTGTGGTAGGGACCGATGACCTCAGCAGTTTGGTCCTTTGGGAATTCACACAGTTGTGGTCAGTACAGTATTGTCTGTAACTGTGAGTGCATTATGTTGGAGCTAAGTGAATTTGAATGTGGACAAATTGTTGGTGCCTATATGGTGGTTGCTTCCGTAACCAAGGTAGCCAAATTGTTTGGTGTTTCATGAGGCACCATATTGAAGATTTATCCCATATACAGGAAAAGTGGATGAAAGTGTGTGTTAGAGTGATCATGACGGATAGTCACTGAAGGGGACTGTGACAAAAATTAAGAGGATGACAGCAACAGAAGTTACTGTACAACCAATGTCACACTCAGGAACCATGTCAACACCAAACAAGATGAAGGGAGCTCCATAAGCAGGGAATTTCAGGGCGAGCTCAAATTTCAAAACCACACACCAAATGTCAATAACAGAAAAACATGGTGCAGAAGTCAAAGCGCAGTGGAAGAAAGTCATTTGGTCAAATAAGTCTTGTTTCACAGTGTTTCCAGTTTCTGGCTGAACTTACATCTCAAAATTGACACAGGACGGGAGGGGTTGGTGATGATTTGAGGAGCCACATCTTGGTATTCCATGGGCTCCGTATTTACTCTGCAAGTTCACAATACTGCCAAGGATTGTTTGACTGTTTTGGCTGATCAGGTGTATCCTAGGGTCAATATTTGTTACCTCAATGCTGATTCAGTGTTCCAAGATGACAGAGTCCCTGTGCACACAACTCACATTGACCAGGACTAGCTTTATGAGCATGAGAATGAATTGTCACATATCCTCTGACGACCACGATCATCACATCGCAATGCTATTGAACCTTTGCAGTATGCTTTCAAGAGAAGGTTGCGTGATTGCTATCCACCTCCATCATTGTTACCTGAACTTGTCATTATTTTGCAGGAAGAATGATATTAGAGTCCATTAAAAACCATACAGGACTTGTATTTATCCATTCCGAGATGACTGGAAGCTGTTTTGAACGCCAATGTTTTTCCTACACTGTATTAGACATGATAATGTGTTGTGTTTGTGGTGCTTCTATATTGTTGTATGACCCCTGTGCGTTAGGTGGTACTCACCCTGCCTTTACACAGTGTTTACACTGGCAGCCAGCCCATGCCTTGCCAGAATCATTCAAAATTTTTAACATTTCCAGTGTGAGCCAGTGAAGCTACACTTCACTTTCTGCAGTACACATCTGTTTTTAACAAGAGTCGCTGCTCAAGCTAATTTTTTTGTTGCAGAAAGAAGAAGTTCCTTTACTTTTCACAGTTGGTGAGGAAAAATTACAAGTATTGTAATCATATACATGAAGATTTGTTTTATCTGACTGTTACTGAAATGGACATTTACTGAGTCCATCAATTTTCTAGTTTTGGAGCTATAAGGAATTAAACAGCCATATCTTCTTACATCTTTTAATTATTATTTCAGTTAAAATGGTGAAATCTAAATGGAAACACCTCTGAGAGAGTTACAGAGAAGAACTTAAAACAAACCTTGGGACAGTGAGATTAGGTGATCCAGGGAAAAATCCATCATAACACAATTCCACTTGGTCTTGATTTCACCACATGAATTCCTTAAAAGGTGTTTTAATTCCACAACTGATGCATATCTCCTTGTCAGTGGAAACAGAACCACTGAGCCAAATGAGATTATATGAAGACTTTTCAATTTTCAGTCTGTGTCACAAGATGAAGATCATTCTGAGAGGTCATTATTAGCTCCAGTTGATGAACTGTTGCAATTGCCAAGTACCGCATCATTAAGATAAAAGAAAAAAAAAACTTGAAACAGAATTTTAGCAGCTCAAAAAAGACAAATTAGCTTTGATGAAGGCACACCAATAAGATGACACTTGTTACTTCCTGAGGAGTCTCTGGAGTGTGATAAACATCCTTCTTCTACAAAGGCAAATATTTGTAAAACTTACAATACAAGAAGTTCTGTATAATGAATGGGATGATGTAAGTCTGTGCAGAGTTTTCCTTCAAAACAGTGAGTGTACACCAATTCATCTTACTTAGTCATATACAATTTTTCTTCTGCTCTTATACTCCCTCAAAAATTTGTCTGTATGAAATTTTTCTTGATTGTTCTGCTGCAGATTTGGGAGAGTACTATGGTTCATTACATAATATGAATACCTTTATTATTACCTTTATTACCAGTTCTATGTCATTCACCAGCCACAGCTGGACAGACAGCATCAAGATACAACATTATCAAAATACATGAATACAACTCTACTATGATAGTAATTTAATACTGCAAGACATATTTAAGTTATAAATTAGATTACAATAATATCACAACTATAAAATAGATACAAGTATATAATGAAATTTAATGCAACAGTTGCTGTTGGAGTCATGGAACTGAGCTGCAGCTCAAGTAAACACTATGCTATAACTAGAGAAGAATTCTTCAATATTGTAGAAGGGTTGCTATTTTAGCTTACACAAAACAGTAGTTTTAAACTGCTTCCATGGTAAAGACTGAATGTGATCAGGTAGAGCATTAAACAATTTTAGGGCCACCTTTGGGAAGCTGCTTTGTGTCTCTGCTAATTGACACCTTGGCATGTCGATACTGCCTTTGTTGTGAGTGCTGTATTTGTGAACTTCATTTCTCTTTCTGTAAATATCATGGTTTCTCTTTATGTGGAAGAGGCAGCTCAATATATACTGCTGACTGTAAACAGTCAGAACTCCTAACCTGGCGAAAATTGGTTTACAGTGGTCTTTTTTTGGGGGGGGGGGGGGGGTCCTTGAAATAATGATCCTCATTGCTTTGTTTTGTAGTAATAGCACATTCTTGCAGCCTGCAGAATGGCCCCAAAACAACAGACCATAACTGATGTGGCTGTGGACCATTGCATAGTACACAGTTAGAAGGTACTGTTCTGGTACTACACTTTTCAGTTTCCTCAAGAGGTACAGGACCATAACCTCCTATTTCTTCTATGCTTCGAACCTTGACGAGTTACAGTATTGTTAAAACAATTCCAACAAAACAATGAAGTCATTTTTATGTAATATGGCTCAGACTGATTGCCAGTGAACAACTGGTGACTGCACCTGTGTATTTATGAACATTAGCTGTCAATGAGTGGAAATTCTTTTGACAGTGCTGAACAGTCAGTCAAAAAACTGGTTCTGACTGCACAAGGAGACAACACTACAGCTTTATCGATTGACCGTGATTCATTTAATTAGACTGCAGTGTTTGATGCCAACTAAATGCACCCATTATTCTTTCTGTTAAAATAAAAAATAAATAAAATACAAAGTGGAAACAGGAACATTTTGTGTATTAACTATTTTAGATGCAGAAACATCCACAAAATGTGCTTCTATTTGTGCATCTTCCATTTGTCAACTCCAGATAGAAACCAATTAAACAGAAGGTCACAACCTTTTATTATAGTCAATCCACAGCAAAATCTCACCTTACGTGAATTTAATCTCCCCTTCTACTTTCATATATGAATTGTACACTCAACTTCAAGAAAAATTTGTATGTATTTGGAGTTTCCTGAAACACGGATAATTAAAATCACATGAGGATACAATAATAGGCCTGCACTGGTTGTAGTAATTTGTTTTTCTATCCTGCAGTGTTCATGACAATGCCCTAAACCTGTGCAAACTCAGTTGGCTTGCACGTGCGGCACTGACACTATTTAATAACTTGAATTTACTTGTGGATGAAGACAGATATCAGTGTCACCATCATTTCAAAAATGTTTTTGTACCTTTATCAACAGTGAACTCACAATAACGCGTAGTCCAAAGCGCTCTGAAAAATTGTACATGCAGCTTACCATTTGCTACAAGATACATAAATCAAGTGCACATGCTTGATAAATAGCATCATTTCATATTTATGGTTATGGCTTATGAAAAGGTAAATGATTTATTAAGAAGCTGACACTCCACCCCATGTGAAAAATCATACACTATTGGCCATTAAAATTGCTACACCACGAAGATGACGTGCTACAGATGCAAAATTTAACTGACAGGAAGAAGATGCTGTGATATGCAAATGATTAGCTTTTCAGAGCATTCACACAAGGTTGGCGCCAGTGGCAACATCTACAACATGCTGACATGAGGAAAGTTTCCAACTGATTTCTCATACACAAACAGCAGTTGACCGGCGTTGCCTGGTGAAACGTTGTTGTGATGCCTTGTGTAAGGAGGAGAAATGCGTACCATCAAGTTTCCTACTTTCATAAAGGTCGGATTGTAGCCTATTGCGATTGCGGGTTATTGTATCGCGACACTGCTGCTCGCGTTGGTGAAGATCCAATGACTGTTAGCAGAATATGGAATCGGTGGGTTCAGGAGGGTAATACGGAACGCCGTGCTGGATCCCAATGGCCTCATCTCACTAGCAGTCGAGGTGACAGGCATCTTATCCGCATGGCTGTAACGAATTGTGCTGCCACGTCTCAATCCCTGAGTCAACAGATGGGGACGTTTGCAAGACAACAACCATCTGCACGAACAGTTCGACGATGTCTGCAGCAGCATGGACTATCAGCTCGGAGACCATGGCTGCGGTTACCCTTGACGCTGCATCACAGACAGGAGCGCCTGCAATGGTGTACTCAACGACGAACCTGGGTGCACGAATGACTAAACGTCATTTTTTCGGATGAATCCAGGTTCTGTTTACAGCATCATGATGATCGCAACCGTGTTTGGTGACATCGTGGTGAACGCACATTGGAAGCGTGTATTCGTCATCACCATACTGGCGTATCATCTGGTGTCATGGTATGGGGTGCCACTGGTTACACATCTCGGTTACCTCTTGTTCGCATTGACGGCACTTTGAACAGTGGACACTACATTTCAGATGTGTTACGACCCATGGATCTACCCTTCATTCGATCCCTGCGAAACCCTACATTTCAGGAGGATAATGTACAAACACGTTACAGGTCCTGTATGGGCCTTTGTGGATATAGAAAATGTTCGACTGCTGCCCTGGCCGGCACATTCTCCAGATCTCTCACAATACGCCAGTCACTACTCTTGATGAACTGTGGTATCGTGTTGTAACTGCAAGCGCAGCTGTACCTGTACACGCCATCCAAGCTCTGTTTGACTCAATGCCCAGGTGTATCAAGGCCATTATTACGGCCAGAGCTGGTTGTTCTGGGTACTGATTTCTCAGGATCTATGCACCCAAATTGCATGAAAATGTAATCACATGTCAGTTCTAGTATAATATATTTGTCCAATGAATACCTGTTTATCATCTTCATTTCTTCTTGGTGTAGCAATTTTAATGGCCAGTAGTGTATTTTTAAACCATATACTTTTTTCAAAATCAATTGAGAAACATTGTGCAACTAAAAAAAATCACATGAAATGGAAAGTAGTCACATTCAACAAACCTTGATTTCCAAAGTAGTCATAACTCAGCAATCTACAACAAATTTTACATACACTTTGAAACATCTAAGAAACTTTTTCTCACTGCCCCCCACCCCAGTCTCCCAC
This sequence comes from Schistocerca cancellata, assembly GCF_023864275.1. NCBI lineage: Eukaryota > Metazoa > Arthropoda > Insecta > Orthoptera > Acrididae > Schistocerca > Schistocerca cancellata. Next base: position 196,510,123 of record NC_064630.1, read on the forward strand.
AAAATAATCCATGGAAAACGTTTGTCATCTACCACGTTTTTCTGTTCATGCACTAAAACTTCAACAACAGGTATGACATTTTAATTTATTACTTCTTTGCTACTAACTCAATTTGTAACACATTTTACAGACAGTATCCACATATACCACTGAATCTGCCTGCAAAAATACACTGAAGTGCCAAAGAAACTGCTATAGGCAAGCGTATTCAAATACAGAGATGTCAACAGGCACAATATGGCACTACGAGCAGCAATGCCTATATAAGACAACAAGTGTCTGGTGCAGTTGTTACATCAGTTACTGCTGCTACAATGGCAGGTTACCAAGATTTAAGTGAATTTGAATGTGGTGTGATGGGACACAGCATCTCTGAGGTAGCGATGAAGTGGGGATTTTCCCATACGACCATTTCACGAGTGTACCGTGAATATCAGGAATCCAGTAAAACGTCAAATCTCCGACATCGCTGGAGCTGGAAAAAGATAACCGAAGAGAATCATTCAATGTGGCAGTAGCGTAACCCTTCCACAAATTGCTACAGATTTCAATCCTGGGCCGTCAACAAGTATCAGCTTGCAAGCCATTCAATGAAACATGATTGATCTGGGCTTTTGGAGGCAAATGCTCACTCATGTACCCTTGATGACTGCACGACACAAAGCTTTATGCCTCGCCTGGGCCCGTCAACACCGACATTGGACTGTTGATGACGGTCGGACAAGACTAGTTCAAATTGTATCGAGCGGATGGATGTGTACGGGTATGCAGACAACTCATGAATCCGTGAACCCTGCATATCAGCAGGGAAATGTTCAAGCTGGTGGAGGCTCTGTAATGTTGTGGGGCAAGTACAATTGAAGTGATACATCTAGATACGACTTTGACAGGGACACGTATGTAAGCATTCCTGTCTGATCAACAGTATGCATTCATGTCCATTGTGCGTTCCAGTGGGTGTAGGCAATTCCAGCAGGTCAATGTGACACCCCACATGCCCAGGATTGCTACAGAGTGGCTCCAGGAACACTCTTTTGCATATAACACTTCCGCTGGCCATCAAACTCCCCAGACATGAACATTATTGAGCATATCTGGGATGCCTTGCACCGTGCTGTTCAGAAGAGATCTCCACCCCCTCATACTCTTACAGATTTAATGGCAGCCCTGCAGGATTCATGGTGTCAATTCCCTCCAGCACTACTTCAGACATTAGTCGAGTCCATGCCATGTCACATTGCAGCACTTCTGCATGCTCACGGGGTTGTACCAGTTTCTTTGGCTCTTCAGTGTATATCATTGTATGATACAGAGTTCAGAAGACAGGAAGTCATAAAGCCTGAAGTGCATGAAAAATTAGCTTTTGCATACTACAGGATGCATATTACCTAGTCTATAATCATCCAGTGTTTGATAATGAGAGCAGTTTGCGACTTCCAACAAACTTTAAACATAATTTCAAGTCTTTTATAAACTTTTCCTCACTTGCATGATTAATGTCAAATGTTTAACACATTAATTCTTTGCAAATTAATCATACTTCTAAAGTTGTGCTTTACATGGGAGTTTGATTCTTTAATGAATCACAGGTTGGGGTGGGGGTGGGGGTGAGGGAGGGGGAGGGGATGAGGGCGGGGGTGCGGGTGGGGTGCGGGAAGGGAAGGGGAAGTTCCTGGTTCTCACTAACTCACAACTTGTCACAAAGATAAAATATTATTAAAATAAAAAGTACAGATAAACAATTTTTTAAAAAAAAAAAAGGTAAATCTCTCTCTCTCTCACAAACACACACACACACACACACACACACACACACACACACACACACACACACACACACACACACAAAGAGAGAGAAAGAGAGAGAGAGACCATGGTCTCCCATAACTCTCATGATTCCTCTGTAAATCTTAGAGTATGATTGTGGACAGGGATCAGATAGAAAAGTTATGTACTCTGAAATTCATAACTGTCCATATATCAATTGGAATCCTGGATTGTGTTCATCTAGCACATACACAAGAACTAATGGACACACAAACAGAACAGGAAACAGAGAAGTAAGTGATTGAACACATTTTTATAGCAGCAAACAGTAAGATAATTGAAATGTGTTGTCAGGAAACACCAAAATCTCATATTAGAATACACATAGTCAAATAATTATCATTTATTTTGCAGACCACTGGTGATGCCTAATAAGAATAGGTGAAAGATGTTAAAATTATCAGTTTAAAAAGATGAATAAAATTTATTCGTATCTACATGACAAACATACCTGAAGTTCATGTTCAGCATCTTTGTCAGCTTTTGAGGAGGAAACTGTCCCAAGGTTAGCAATGTTCCCAACATCCATTTCTACTTGTCGGTCCACTGTTCAAAGTGTCCTCCAATAAGAGAATAGCACTCCATCCTCATATGCCTACTGCACCTACATCTATACTTCACAAGCTACTTTATGGTGCGTGACAGAGGGTACTTTGGCCTGTCACTACCCCCATTTCCCTCTTCAGTCAAGAATTGTTCGCAGGGACAATGAATGATGGTAAATCTCATTGTACGCTCTAATCTCTCCAATTTTATATTCACGGTCTTTTCTCAAGATATATGGAGGAGGAAGCCATATAATTGTTGACTCTTCTACGAATGTATACTCTCAAACTTTTAACAATAAGCCACACTGTGATGTAGAATGCCACTCTTGCAGCATCTGCCACTGGAGTTGGCAGAGCACCCCCATGATGCTTACTAAATGAACATGTAAAAAATGCATTGTTCTTCTTTCGATCTCCTCAATTTTCTCTATCAATCCCGTCTGGTATGGATCCCTGACTGATGAGCAATATTCAAGTACTGGTTGAACAAGGGTTTTGTAAGCTACCTCTTTTGTGAGTGGACTCCACTCATTGAAGACTTTTCCAATGAATTTCAGTCTGGGATCTGCCTTATCGGTGATTAATTTTCTGCAGTCAGTGCACTTCAAATCACTCTGTATGCATACTCATATATACTTTATGGATCTGATGGATTTGACTGCTTCCAATGATTGTCCTGCAACTGTGTAATCATACAGTAATGGGTCTTTCACCAATTTATGTGCTATACATTTGCATTTGTTTATGCTGAGGCTCAACTGCCCATCCCTGCATCAAGCATCAGTCCTCTGCAGATCTTTCTGCATTTTGGTGCAATTTTCTAGTGTAGCAACTTCTCTATATACAACAGCAACTACCACAGACAGTCTCATGGAACTTCCAGTGTTATCCAATTGGTCATTTACATGAGATGTTATCAAAGGGCAATGGGAGCTTTTGATTTTCTTAAAGAATTTTTATTTCTTCATCAACTTTGTCCCCTTGTAAGTAACCCTCCTCAGACATAATACACTTTTTCTGATCTTGGAAGCACTTCTGGAACTCACTTTTCATTCTGGTGTTCAGCTCCTTCAACAACCCTGTTTTCATCTCATCAATGGTGGCAAAACTACATCCTTCCAAGGTTCTCTTTAATCTCGGGCCATGCTCGACAACCTGAGGCCAAAACATCATGAACAAACAATGAGATGTGAGCAGGAGCATTATCATAATGCAATTTCCATCAGTGGTTTTGTCACAATTCTGGTCATTTTCTTTGTACTGCTTCATGCAAACACCACATAACTTCCAGGTAGTGTTATTTACTGACAGTACACCCAAAAGGCAAAAACTCATTATGCACTGTTCCACTGTAATTGAAGAAAACGGAGAGAACGACATTCACATGTGCTAGTACTTGTCGAATTTTTTTGGTTCTTGGCTCTTTAAGCAATTTTCAATGGGGTGACTGAGCCCTGGTTTCGAAGTCATACACATATACCCACGTTTTGTCAGCTGTTGTAACCTTCTTTTGAAATCCTGGATTGGATCATTGTCAACTTCATTCAGTAACTCCTGAGTGATGTCTACACAACATTTTTTTGTTGCTACAGGTTTCATGCCCTAAACATCTGAAAAAATTGCTTGGAAACAGCCAAAGGTTTTGCTGAAATCATCAGCAACCTTCCTGATAGTGATTTGTCAATTTCCATAACCACTTTCTTTACTTTTTCAACATTGCTGTCAGTAATTAGGTGCTATGGTGTCCAGAGCAGACATCTTCAATGTCTTCTCAACCCTCTTTGACACATTTATACCACTTGTAAACCCTTGTCTTAGTCATAGTAGAGTCACCAAAAGCCACAATCAACATTTTGAATAATGTGCTGCACTTTATTCCATTTTCCAAGCAAAATTTAAAGTAAATTCTATGATCCATCCCTTTCCAAAGCAAAAATTTTTCCAAGCATTTGAAAAAACATAAAATTTTCGACTGTCAACAATAAACTAAATATTCAAAACAACTGAAAATGCAAACATACATCAAGAACATGGGAAAAATTTAATGGTCCTATAACATTCCCTTGGGGTATGCCCGAAGTTACTTTTGTGACTGAAGATGTCTCTCCATCGAAAATGATATGCTGTTTTCTGTTGATTGTTTTCCCTACTCTGACGCCGAAAGGCATCTCAGTTGTCGGAAACAAATGCCCACCGCAACGCACACATCTCTTCGGTGCATAACCCACCCTTTGTGCCATCAGATACAACATATTATCTGTTCTCAGTGCCCTTTACTCAATGAGATGTCTTTTTTCAGACCTCAGGCGTTAACTTCTTCTTAGCAAGTTAACATAAAGACATCATAACTTGTCACCGGTAACAGTAGTGGATAGGAATGCTCCATGAGTGAATTGGTGACATTCAAGTAAAAACATAATAACAATCGCACCTTCGACTACTGTTCCTTTGATTTAGACCATGCAGTACTTCTCCACTTGACTCCTGGTCCTTGCCTACTGAATGCAAATGTTGCATGAAGGTTAAACAGTCGCAGATCATCACACGTCAATTCTTGAGACTTTCTGAATATGCAAAATCATTCATGGCAGAGTGATCTTACTTGAAACCAGAAAATTCTTTTCTGACATTAATTATCACATCACACTCACCCCACAGATGATACAAATGTTTCGAGCAGTCTCCACTGACTTCACCCTCCACTAAATTCAAAAGGAACAGTATGACACAGAAGTTGAACCTTTTTCCACATGTGATTCCATTTTATGATGCTTAATCAAACAATCGAAAATCCAGAATAGAACCATGACAATATTATGAAAAGACATTAAGTCTGGCCTCGGTACCAAGAGACAGTGGTCATGTGTCAGTGAGTTCTCTTTGTTGTGCCTGCCTGCAACTCAACATCTCCACTGTATGGTCAGTAGCAATCTACCCTTTTCATACTATTATAATGGTTAATATCATTCATAAGTTTCAAGTATACAAAATCCACTACGTAACTGCAAGGAGTGTGCCATGTTTTGATCACCTGGGCAGATTCCAATCCGCATCAGGAGGTCAATGGCAGGAGCTAATGTTGCGTGTTGTTGGAGGCCTCTGTACAGTGAGGAAACTCTATGGCATAAACTGTTCTGACTTCACAAAGCCAGAAGTTCTTTCATGGATATGTTTCATTCTCTCTCTCTCTCTCTCTCTCTCTCTCTCTCTCTCACACACACACACACACACACACACACACACACACACTCACTCACTCACTCACTCACTGTGTGATGTTTACCCCTAGGTCATGGAGCAGACACATCACTACAACAGTCTGAGCAGAAGACAACACTTTCTCCTGAAACTTTCATGTCCTACAGTAGTGCTGTCATGCAGCTGGTTAGACTTAGAATTCTGAAGGACGGTCAGTTTTATTGGCATCTTAAGTGAACAAACGACTCTGATTTAGTCTCTGCAGTACCAATTATGTGTTAAAGACTACACAAGAAAGATTTAAAGTTAATCATATTGAGCTAGATTTCAGGCAAACTTACACACTACTCAAGACAAAAATTGAAGCAAACCTATTGTTTGTTCCAAATGTTACTCCACTTATTTATCATTATGAAAAGAACCCTTGATCTACCGTTATTTGATCATCTAATTAGATAAGAGACATTTTTACAGAATATAGAGAATAACAAATATTACAAAAATTACATTGGTGGTTATTAACACAGAAATTTAAGAGCATATAGTGAAAATGTCATTTTCAAGGTTTGCACAATGGAATGTATGGAAGTGCTCAAAAATAATTATGTTGTGCAACGTAATGAACTCTAATACTGTAACAGTAATATTATTTAAGAAGCAAGAGTACTTTGTAGCAGACGAAATGATTTGGCACTTTGTGTGCATTTGGTAATTAGTAAAACTAATTTAACAACTATCCATCACATAAAGTCTATTCGCAGAAGTATGGTGTAACTGATTTGCAAACATGGACTGATAATGACAGAACATGTACAGTTCAATTTAGTAATACATACTACACCTGAAGGAAAACTCCTTCACTTACATGAGAATAGCTTATTGTAATTAATTTATGTTGGATTGATTATGTACTTTATTAAGGAGCATTGAAGCATAATCTTAATTCCTACTTCCCTCAGCTCAAGCTGTGGGGAGGGGGTCAAAAAGGGGAAGGGACATATGTAGTACGACAGAATCTTCATTGACATTGCTGTCCTTGGTGGAAAGATATATATTTATTCACAAGACATATTTCAGCATTCTTTTTCTAATTATAATTTGGAAATAACTGCAGATTGATTAGTCTGTGTGTGCTTCATATTAACACAACTTTATGTATCTCATCGGAATGCGACAAATCACTGAACGGGTCACAACAACTCGTTTGGCCAATGACCAGCAACCATGAGAAGGAAGAATAATTTTCTTTTCATTCCCTGTGATCATTATTTAAATACTGTGTAATCGTAAAACAATCATTGTCATTTGTATCTCATACTGAAAGATTGCCTGTCATATGATTTAACATGGATCACAAAAACAACATATTGTAAACGTAAATTTATAATAATGCAAAAAGTGAAAAAAAATGTGCTGTTTGCGAAACATGAAGAAGTTGTATGAATAATTTATTTTGTCAGTTTCCCCATCATTCCTTGAGAAGTGTACACGCAAAAAGCAAAATATCAATATTTTTATGAAGTAACAATATACACAAAATCAAAGGGTATATGTAGGAGCTAGTTGTTGCAACATTATGGAAACATTTGCTACCTCGAAGACTGACAAGGTTTCACATATGATAAATATGTTATTAAAAAAGAAAAGTGAAGTGATAGACCAGTGATGAATACACCAAAGACTAAAAAAATAATCTCGAAGTTCTGAAGTTGAGTCTTACATAAGGTGCTGAGTATAAAGCACACAGCAGTCACAGTTATAACAATAGAGTAAATGAAAAATTAATAGCAGTTATTATACTTGGTTGTATCAATTGTCGCATTTTTTGGGTGCTTACTAAGACACAGTAAAGTAGCAGCATGTTGTAACATGTCAACACGTAGAACAAAATTTGTTCTGAAAATATTGCCACATTCAATTATAGGTGTACATTTTATTATGACTGTTCCATCACTGCAAATCACGAGAAGGAAGATGAGAAGTTGTGCACATTCTTGTCTTGAATTTTGTTCTAGTGTACTGTGTAAAACAAAACAAGCATAAAATATTATAACACTTAAATGTTATTGTAATAATGTGAGATTATGATACCATTAGTCAATTCCATGTTAAGAGCAATATTGATATTAATCTCTCTATGAAACAATCACAAAGATTAAAGAAACCCTAATCTGGCTATCATGCTTACAGTCAGGTACCTTCTAAAAAGTTGCTTATGCTATTACGAAAAAAATTACTATTTTTGCCATACCATTTAGATAATATTTACAGTATATCAACAATGAAAATAAAATTATGGATTACTAAATTTATTAGTATTATAACACAAAACATAAGATAAATATAACTTAGATGGTAAAAGCTTTCATTTATGAGTTAAAAGATCACTTACACTGATAATGTACCAACAAAATTATCATCCCACACCACTTCCTTGAAAGACAGATTATCCAAGTCCCAAGAGCCCGTCTCTTTACCTCGCTGAATTAGTTCCAACAGATTTTTTATGTCATTCTGGAGATTGCTTACACGTGTCTGAAGCTGTTCTTGGGACAGAGTCATGCTCACAAGATTTATCTTGAATAAAAATAAAAAAAAATAAATTACTTATTAAGTTAACAAAAATGTAGGAATATATAAAGCACAAAAGATGTCAGCCGTCAATAACAGTAAATTATTGGTTTTTCAAAAATACAGGCTCCATTGTTACAGTTAAACAATGGCACAAATTATACAGCTTTGTAGCACATATCATAAATTGCATGCCCTAAGCCGAACTGAGAAAAATAGTAAAATAAAGTACAGTTGTATCTGCCCTTCATTCACAATTGCACCTTTTCTTCACCAGGTGTGAGTGTTGTTTGTTTAAGTGTTCCTGATAAATGTTGATGACTAATGAGTGTGTGTAATGTGCTGTCATGTTTGCTTTTGATGATGATGACCATAATGGAAAAAATGAAACCAGGTGATGGCACACAATCTACATCTCTGGAATAGCACCAAGCTCCAAGATTAATGTCCCAATCCAACGGACAGATCACCACCAACAGTGTCACATGCCCTCGCATCATGAGACACTGGGGAGAGGTTTGGAATTTAATCCACAGCAGCCAACAGCACACTGCATACTCAGCAGCTACCCACCCAAACAATGGCCATGTCCAACGTTGCTTATTTTTGGTGACCTGAGGTAAACCACTGTGTTCAATGAGGCAAGACTGTTGATGCAGAAAGGAAGTCATTCATTAATATCTCACAACCTTATATTTTAGGCTCTCAGAATCACATATACTTCCAGACAGCAAATGCGGCAAATTCACATCATTTCCATGCAGACAATAAGTTGTCAATATGAAGAAGTTAGTTTGTAGACTGTTACTCCAATAACCATCTTCACCCTCTCTGTTTCAGTCCCAAAATATTGGGAACTGAAATTTATATATTTACAGATTTTTAACAACATGGTAGCAACAAAAAACACTTGAATTAGACTGGAATCCATGTGATTCCATTGTGCACAGCTATCGTTGAATATAGAGAATGAAGAAAACAACAGCAATCAATCGTGAAATCTGTCGTTTTATTACAGCAGATCTACATCTCAACTATTAAATAGGAATCTTCAGTACATATAACAGGTAACATTATTCCAAAGTGTCAATAAAAAACATTGGTTGGTGTGGATTGTTCACGAGTCTAACATGAGTTCATGTTAGACTCCTGTAGACGCTGTAACAATCAGTTTTGTTTATTACATGACACTTTGGACTAACATCAACTGTTGTTATATGCACTGAAGATGACCAAGTAATAGCTGAAATGTAGATCTGCTGAAATAAAAATAACAAATTTCGCAGTCCATTGCTGTTCTTTTCTGCATTGTCTAGAATAAACTTTGTTTTTCAAAATGCTTACACCATCACAACACTAAATAACAAGTAAGAGTCAGACACATTTCCATCAGCTTTGTCTTAAAAGAAAGTCAACTGACCACAACAAAACACAAAATGTGTATATGAAAAATTTATCATTAAATCCACAGATATACATTATCTGTCAATAGTTGTTTAACAAAGATCTGAAGAGCCTTCAAAATGTGATATCAGTGTGTGTATATGCACTGTTGTGAATACAGATGATTACGGCTCTTAGGGTTGTATGACATCGGGCTCACTGACATGTCTCAGTTTCAGAAATCTTTGAGAGTAAACATCAGATATTACTAATGTTACCAGCACAATGAACTATAAAGAGCACATCTTTTGTTCCCAAATCAAACATACCATGATTTCATAGACAGTGTGTGTCTGAAATCATTTGGCTTTTGTGGATTTGAATGATACAACTCACTGACTGCTGTTTGGATTCCACACTTATATATGAAACATGTGGTTCATATACACACATAACATGAGAGAAAATAGCCCCTCTCCTTCCACCCCCTTTCACTCTCAAAACGGACATCCAGATGTAAATCTTTACTTCTGCTAAAACTAAACACTGCCCAAACAGGCCACGAAGGTCCAATGGTACCGATCGGCCGCTGTGTCATCCTCAGGCCACAGACATCACTGGATGCAGATATGGAGGGGCATATGGCCAGCACACCATTCTCTCAGCTGTATGACAGTTTAACAGACCAGGGCCACTACTTCTCAATCAAATAGCTTCTCAGTTTGCCTCACAAGGGCTGAGTGCACCTCGCTTACCAGCAGTGCTTGGCAGACCAGACGGTCACCCATCCAAGTGCTAGCCCAGCCAGACAGCGCTTAGCTTCGGTGATCTGATGGGAACCGGTATTACCGCTGCAGCAAGGCTGCTGCTTTACTTCTACTAGTATCATCATTTTATGTATCTATTTTGCATACAGTTTCTGTTGAATCACTTTGTTAATAAAAAGTTTTCCAAAACATATAAGGTAATTCCATAGCATGTTGGCTAACTGTGAACAAATATTTATTCTTACTTTACATTCACACGCCGAGATGAGTCTTGTTCCTGAACACTAGACCTTCCCCTCCTCTCATCACTGAAAATATCTGTTTACCATCTATTACATAAATATGTGCACCTTCTTTGCTTTCCTTTCCTCAACTCACTGCTGAAGGCCCATTAATGCTCAACAACTCACAGCAAACTTCAAATGTATTATGCCTTCTTGTTCTGAGAAATCAAACAACATATAATAAATTACTGTTTATATTTTCTCAGTAATTTTTAAATTGTCATTTTGTCTGACAAACTTCTCACACATAAATTTCTGTCACACGAAGAGCAACCAAGACCTCTTAGGCTACTCAAAAACCACAGATTTCTGGCAGAAACAATTTAAGAATCATTCACTACAAGATGAAAAATGAAATAACATTTTTTTATTTATTAAATAACACAAATTTTCCTAGCCCAGTGCTGTTTTTTCAAGGAGACTTTTTTAATAACTCTGTGTGCACACGTTTCTGGTTACAATATGAAACTAGTACTTTAAGTAAGATTACTGTTTGACATACCAGTGTTACAAAGGTCAAAAGTGACTAACATAGCTTTTCCACAAGTTGTGAGGGTAGCATTAACAATATCTTTACCAGGAATCAGCAGCTCACTTCCAGGGCTGCAAATACTGCAATACTGCAAATGCTGAAAATACTGTCAAGGGGTCATGAACAGTCTGTTTCATGCTTCTGTGAGGGCAGAAACATGTCTGTCTGCACTCCAATAATAATTAGCTGGCATAAATGCTTTTACTGAATTATTTTAGTGTTGAGGACTGTGAAGCGATTGGTAGTAATTTTCAAGAATACTGGTTACTTTGTGATGGTGAATTTGTTAACGGGGAATTCCTATAAAGGTTAGCATCACAAACTTTGTGAGAACTGATCGAAGTAGCTAATATGAGCAATAACCATGCTTCAAACTACATGCAATTAAAATAGGGTGATTTACTAACTTCATTTTGTGAATTACAATAAACAAAACTAAAAAAGGCACAATTTGCCTCACCTTTTACGAACAATAGTTCCCACTGGAGGAAGCAAACCACAGGCTGGATATAAAGTATACGATAATAACCCCTTCCCACCCATCATTCTGATGTAACCGCTACATCACGGCTCTGAGTGTCAATTTATATGGAAAAAAAGTAGGTTGGGGTTACATTTTTCACCTGATAACACGATGCAGTTTTTGGATGTGAAGACGACAATGAACAGTAATAATTACATGACAATCGATAATGACTAGATTACTAGTACTGACTGCAAACTGTGAGGGTGTATGAGTTATGTGAACAGTGTTCATCATCATTTGGATTAACTCAAGCAAGAAGAGGAGTAGGGCCTACACTTTTAAACAGCAGTTCAGTTACAAAAACAGGTCAGACAAACACCACCAGCTCAACAAGTAAACATTACATAAAAAACTTGCCTCAGGACACAGTAATTTCTTTATATTGCTTAGCTGCTGAACACCATATATGTTTCAAACCCAAGTACTTTGTTAGATTGAGACTTCATCAAGTAAAAAATTTTGTGCATTGGAAGAAATTTTAATTTTTCTTCACATTTATGCTGCTCAATATGACTGATCGAATGAATATCACTAACAACAATGGTGATGAATTATGTAAAGTTATGGAAATGAAAGAGGTATAATTAAAGGATCAGGATAAGTGAAATACAGCAATACTGATTATAATTTTGGCATGAGTTGCATGTTAGACATAGCGGATCAAAATGTATTGACACCACAACTGCAAATCAGTAGAAAGTGAGAGACACTAGAAATGAGTAAGTAATTATCAGAAAATGTCCTAAGTGTTGTACAACAGCTCTTACAGAATCACAAAAGGATGTGCATTGGTCAGGAAAAGGATGGGGAAAAAGGTTGTCAAACAACTGAAATATGTCCAGAAAAGCATTCTGAGTGTTCAGGAAAATACTGAAAAAATGTTTCTAAGCAACTGAAGGATGCTCAAGAAAATACAAAAAAGTAACTGCAAGAAGATCAAGGCACTACTAAAGAAATTTTCAAAAAACACAAAACCACCATTGAAAGAGTGGAACAAGATCTTGCAAATTTCAAGTGCAAGCAAATTAAGAAGTGTTCCAAATTACTTGACAATGTAGAGTTCAAGACAGTGGTAAACAGGAATTCAGAGGGGCCCTAGTCAAGGTGGTTAGCACTTGTGTAAAGCCAAAAGCAAAGATCGTAAATTTAGGCTCCAAATTGCAAGAAGTGAGTACCACATAAGTGGAGGTGACGGTGTAAATAATAAAGATAACGAGGCTAGTTAAGAATAGAGGTGACAGCACTGTTCTAACTAATCATGTCTACTGTGCCAAACAAACACACAGCCAGAAAGACAAGAAGCAAGGTTATGCTAAGCATGCTGGATTTTACCAAGCACACACCAGTGACAGGCATGTGCATGGCGAAGCTTGGGTGGAGGACCTCATCAAACATGCTTTTGCGGATATGCGATTTAACTGATTCAAGAGTAAGGGAGATGTCTGCCTGATAGCATCTATAAGAATTATTACAGGCAATACTGCCACAAACATGGACATATATAGAAATAAGTCTTATATAACAAGTCATATGAACAGCAAAGTGTACAACTGGACAAAGCAACAAGACGCAGAAGACATTATATGTGTGGAACCTGAAACAGCATTCCTGGGTAAATACTGGTCTGCAAGAATGTGACAGATCAGTAATAGAGACTAGAAAGAGGTCTTGGGAGAAACTGGGATTTAGATAGATAAGGGGATTATATGGTACCTGCCGACACATATGAAGCCCACCCGTCAGAACCATAAGAGAGATGTCTGGGCAGGAAAGGTATTATTCCTCCCATTATAAATTCAAAATAACACAGAGGAAAAAGGAGAAGTGAGGAGAGGAATCACTGGTCTATGTGGTAATTCTGAAAATATCTGACTTGAGAAGTACATTTATTGTTCCTTTCAAGAGCATTGATGAAGATGATGTTGCTGTTGTTTGGGATAACAGTGCACTCATCAGTCATGAGAAACTAATTTTTAAAATTTCACACCAAATACATTCCATAAGTAAATAAACTAATCAAAATCGGAAAAGAATAGCACAATATATAAGGAAGTACAATGCAGACAAAAAATGTTCACAAAAATTGATTGGGTTTCGAAATACAGTACTTTCTTTTTTTTACTTCAATTTTGGCACCAAATTACGGAACATGTCCACTGTTCTGTAGCAGAACGTTTCATTGCAGCTGTGAACAAAAGCCAAACTCTAATGAGCATTTGAGTCTTCTAATGTTAACACTGACAATGAAGGACAAGTACCCATTCAAACCACAGATATCACATACAGATAAGTATTTCTACTGAAGTACGAACCAATACACATCAAAGGACAGTACTCAACTACAAGATGACATGTACTGTATCTACCAACTCCAAATAATAACAGAAACAAGAGAAATGCTAGTAGTAATTTAATGCAATTACGATTTACAAGTACGTCAACTGGTAGTTACTACAAAATGTGGCCCAATTGCATAAGACCTCACTACACTTCAAAAATAATTTCTCGAAATGTGCCCAGTTTGCCTGGATATACGGCTGAAGGTATTGTGGGAAGGCTTCCAAAACAACTTAACATATGCTGCAGAACAGCGCTTATTTGAATGTATAGATGTCAAATCTGGGGAATGAAATGACCACATCACATCAGCAAAATGGGATACCACACCATTTGACAGTGTTTGTCGTAGCATGACCATATTTTGGCAGTTTGTGTGCGCTACTGCACCATCCTGCTGAAATCAAGTGTTATTCAGCAACCCTCTTGCTTCAATTCCAGAATGAGGAAGTTTTGCAACATTTTACAGAGGAAAATTTGCAACATTTTACAGAAGCAGTCAGCACTCACAGTCTAGTATCCTCCACAAAACAAAAAAAAAACAAAAAAAAAAAATTACAGGCCAATAATTCCACACATGTCAACTGCATGCCATACCACAACTTTTGGACTCTTCTGAGGCTTTCCATAAAAATATCCATGATTTTCCTAAGACTAATACCAAACAATTTTGCTTACTGACAAGTCTAGTCATGAAAAGTTTCCTTCATTGATCAGCAGCAGCTGTTGGAGAAACAGTGGCTCTTGGTTAACAACTGCACGACTGTCAGTACAGTTGGCAAGTCTGTTTTGCCTATCAGTGTCTCTAAACTCTTAAATCAACTTCAGTTTATACAGATGAAACTTCAAATCATCCATTAAGTGGACCAACAAATGTCAGGACAGTTGCAGTGTTTCTGCATGAAGTTGAGCTGTGTTCAAGTGATATGTGCATTGGGTCAATTCTAGTGACTGATTCCGCCCGTCAGCTTTGAGCAGCTTGATATTGAATGGTTGTTCAGATTAGATTAGATTAGATTAGATTAGTACTTGCTCCACAGATCACACTTCGTAATGATGTGGAACATGTCAGGTTAATAAAAGGTGTCTATACAACATATTACATTACACAAAATATGACATGACACTTAATATTTTTATTTTTGTGGGGGTTGGGGAAATTACCCACTTACTATATCAAAAATTGATCTAATGAGTAGAAGGAGTTGCCATTAAGAAATTCTTTTAATTTTCTTTTAAATGCTATATGGCTATCTGTCAGACTTATGATGCTATTAGGTAAGTGACCAAAGACTTTTGTGGCACCATAATTTACCCCCTTCTGAGCCAACGTTAGATTTAACCATGAGTAGTGAAGATCATCCTTTTTCTTAGTGTTGTAGCCATGCACACTGCTATTACTTTTGAATTCGTTCGGATTGTTAATAACAAATTTCATAAGTTAATGTATATACTCTGAGGCTACAGTGAGGATCTCTAGCTATTTAAATAAGTGTCTGCAGGATAATCTTGGATGAGCTCCAGCAATTATTCTGATTACACGCTTTTGTGCAATGAACACTCTTTTACTCAATGATGAGTTACCCCAGAATATGATGCCATACGAAAGCAGAGAATGAAAACAGGCATGGTAAGCTAATTTACTGAGATGTATATCGCCAAAATTTGCAATGACCCTAATAGCATAAGTAGCTGAACTCAAACGTTTCAGCAGATCTTCAGTGTGTTTTCTCCAGTTCAACCCCCCATCAATGCATACACCTACAAATTTTGAATATTCTACCCTAGCTACCGATTTCTGATCGAAGTCTATATTTATTAATGGTGTCATTGCATTTACTGTGTGGAACTGAATATACTCTGTTTTGTCAAAGTTTAATGAGAGCCCGTTTTCAGAGAACCATTTAATGATTTCCTGAAAAACATCGTTTACAATTTCACTAGTTAATTCTTGTCTATTGGGTGTAATAGCTATACTTGTATCATCGGCAAAAAGTACCAGCTTTGCATCTTCGTGAATATAGAATGGCAAGTCATTAACATATATTAAGAACAGCAGAGGACCCAAGACCAAACCTTGTGGCACCCCATTCTTGATTGTTCCCCAGTTTGAGAAATCACCAGTTTTTTTGCATATTATGCGAACTGCTTATTTCAACTTTCCGCACTCTTCCAGTTACGTATGATTTAAACCATTTGAGCACTGTCCCATTCATACCGCAGTACTTGAGCTTATCTAGAAGTATTCCACGATTTACACAATCAAAAGCCTTTCAGAGATCACAAAAAATCCTAACGGGTGATTTCCGGTTACTCAGAGCATTTAATATTTCATTAGTGAAAGTATATACAGCATTTTCCATTGAAAAACCCTTCTGGAAACCAAACCTGTTATAACATCAAGTTTAACACATATATTTCAGAACGACACAACACATATAAGTCACAGAGTAAGTTGACAAGCAAGACATGTGTACACGTTAGCATTCGAATGAGCACCGAGACCCAGTCTAGCAGCCACAGCTCAGCTGGCCACTTAGGTGGCGCAGCTGCTGCCTGGCTGGCAGACAGCGCTGCACGTAGAGGACGCACGTAATTGCGCGGCGGCGCTTTGAATGATCAGCGAGTCACAACACTTTACCCCTCTTAGACATTGTTGCACTGGTCTTGATGGAGGTGTCCTGGAGATGGCCAACGTCCATAGGCATTGTTTGACTCTCCGTAAAGTCTCGAGGAGGAGGCTTCCCGTACGAACGGAAGTGACCCCGATGATAACGGGTCGAGATGACAGGAGATGTAGGGGTCGAATCTGCTGGGGCCCCATGCACCAATCTGCCCTTTGTGGCAAGTCCAGTTGATATGACAGGACACATGGGCGATGTGTTGGCGTCCGTTGGAGGAGGAGGCGAGTAGATTTGCTCTGACAGAGGATGGTCATCCTGTTCCCGCATGGGCACGTCTCCTGGTGGCGTCCGTTCTTGTGCTGGCATCGCGATGACGGTGAGAGGGCTGTGTTGTGAGTATTGAGAGATGCCACGATCCCGAGCGTCAGGTAGAGTCAAAGGTGGTGTAGCGGCATTCGGAACAGGCGTTGCTGGCACACGAGGCCGAAGCTGATCCGAATGACGCACTGCAACACCCGTGTCCGTTTGGATTTCATACAGGCGTCTGCCATGGTGTCTTAAGATGCGGCAAGGGCTCCATTTTGGCCGCCTGCCATATCCCCGTACCCAGACGAGGTCGTCGGCGGTGAACTGGCCAAGTGAAGGCACCCGCGGCCGTGAGGTGGAAGGCCGCAGAAGATGAAGTAGCGTCCGAGGCTGTCGGCCATGTAAGAGCTCAGCCGGGCTTTGGTCGCCCATGGGGGCGAAACGGTAAGACGCCAGAAACTGGAGAAGCGCATCATCAGCAGCAGAAGAAGTCAGAAGTTTCCGCATCTGAGCCTTAAATGTGCGGACCAGTCGTTCAGCCTCAATATTGGATTGTGGATGGAACGGCGGGGCCGTGACATGCATAACGCCGTGATGAGCACAAAAATCTGCAAATTCGGAAGAGGCAAATTGCGGACCATTATCAGTACCAAGAGTAGAGGGGAGGCCTTCCAAAGAAAAAATGCGGGTGAGAGCACTGGTGGTTGCCGCGGTGGTAGGCAACGTGCAACGGACAATGAAAGGAAAGCTAGAGTAGGTGTCAATTACGAGGAGCCAATAAGTCAGCATGAATGCGCTCGCAGGGCTTCTCAGGCGAAGGCCACAGTGACAAAGATGACTTCGGGGCAGCGGCCTGTGACACACAAGGGCCGCAGGCAGCGACCATGTGTGCTATTTCAGAGTCGATGCCAGGCCAGTACACATGATGGCGCGCCAGAGATTTTGTGGGAGACACACCCCAGTGCCCTTAGTGAAGGAGGCGCACGACCGAAGCACGCAAAGATGCAGGTACCACAACACGCGGCGAGGCATTGTCAGTGGAGAGGAGGATAACACCATCCCTAGCTGTGAGGCGGTAGCGCAAAGCGTAGTAGTTCCGCAACGGATCAGAAGTCTTAGCGGACGGGCGATCTGACCAACCCTTCTGAATACAGCGTAAAACCCGGGAGAGGGTAGGGTCAGAACCCGTAGCAGCCGCCAGCCTGTCCCCAGTGATGGGGAACCCGTCCACAACCCGCTGCTCGGCAACATCCAGGTGGAAACACAAAAGTTTGTCCCTATCAAATGCCTGATAAGGACCCATGGGAAGGTGAGACAGAGCATCAGCATTTGCATGTTGAGCCGTTGGCTGGAAATGAATCTCATAATTGAAACGAGACAAGTAAAGAGCCCAACGCTGGAGGCAGTGTGCAGCCTTGTCGGGAAGTGACGTTGACGGGTGAAACAACGAAACAAGTGGTTTGTGATCCGTAACAAGATGAAATTTTGAGCCATGAAGAGCATAAATAATGGCCAAAGCTTCTTTCTCAATTTGAGAATACTTTTGTTGTGCATCCGTGAGCGTTTTGGAGGCATAAGCAATGGGTTGTTACGAACCGTCAGACTGCACCGACCCCGTATTGAGAGGCGTCTGTGGCAAGAACAAGATGTTGGCCAGGTCGATAAGTAGCCAGGCACAGGGCCTGTTTCAGCATAGTCTTCAATTTCTGGAAAGCCGCTTCGCATGACGCGGACCAGTGAAAAGGCACGTTTTTATGCAACAGGCGATGCAACAGCTGAGCCACCGAAGCCGCATATGGTAAAAACTTGTGATAGTATGCTATTTTCCCCAAGAAGGCCTGCAGTTCCTTAACAGGTGTAGGGCGAGGAAAGGCATCAATCGCAGCGACAGTTTGCTGAAGCGGGCGAATACCATCCCGAGAGAGTTGAAACCCCAAGTACGTGATAGATGCCTGAAAAAATTGTGATTTATGAAGATTACACTTAAGACCGGCAGTCTGGAAGACATGAAAAAGTGTGAAGAGATTTTGAAGATGTTCTTCAGTGGTGGAGCCAGTGACAACAATGTCGTCCATGTAATTGATACACCCAGGGACAGGGAGCAATAATTGTTCCAAGAATCGCTGAAAGAGAGCAGGGGCGCTAGCAACCCCGAATGGCAAGCGTTGGTATTGATAGAGGCCGAAAGGCGTATTAAGGACCAGAAACTGCAGGGAAGCAGCGTCGAGAGGAAGTTGATGATAAGCTTCTGACAGGTCAATTTTAGAAAAATACTGGCCTCCAGCAAGTTTTAGAACTGTTCTTCAGGACGGGGCATAGGGTAAGTGTCGATGAGGCATTGAGCATTTACATTGGCTTTGAAATCGCCACAGAGACGAATATCACCATTTGGCTTAGCAACGACAACGACAGGAGAGGACCACTCACTGGAAGTGACAGGAAGCAAGACCCCTGAAGTAGTCAGACGATCCAACTTCCGTTTTACCCGATCACGAAGGGCCACCGGAATGGGCGAAGCCCGAAAAAACTTAGGCCGAGCAGTGGGTTTGGAGTGTGATATGAGCTTCAAAGTTGTTTGCATGGCCTAACCCAGGAGAAAAAAGGGACGAAAATGTCGTCGACAAGGAATCCAGTTCAGCATAAGGAACAGCATCAGAGACAATATTGACAGTCATCTATGGAGAACCCAAAAACGCAAAAGGCATCGAAACCAAAAAGATTTTCTGTGTTGCTCTGGTCGACCACAAATATGGGAACAGTGCGAACGACGGATTTGTAAGATACCTCAGCATTAAACTGTCCCAAGAGAGAAATCTTCTGTTTATTGTACGTCCGTAATTGCCGAGTGACAGGCGACAGGAGTGGAGAACCCAACTGAAGATATGTCTGAGAATTAATTATAGTGGCAGCAGAACCAGTATCCACTTGCATGCGAACATCTCGACCAAAGATTTGGACAGTGAGGAATAACTTCCCTGAAAGGGAAGAAGTGCAATTGACAGACAACACAGAATCAGAATCAGCGTCATGTTCATGTACATCATGTATGCGGTCAGATTTGCAAACGGAAGACACATGACCTTTCTTTTTGCAGTTGTGACACACAGCCCAACGTTGGGGACAATCCTCGCGTGAATGTTTCATAAAACACCGCGGACATGAAGGAAGTTGCCAGGGGGTTTGCTGCGCGTGGGTGCGCAACTGCTGCCATGTCGGCCGGCGGGGACGCGCTGCACACGTCAACAGCGCACAGAGGTTATATTTCCTCAACATCACCCCACGCCTCTATTTGCGCCACAGCGGCGTGAGAAATTTCAAAAGACTGCGCAGTGGAGAGAACTTCATCTAGAGTCGGATTCGCCAACTGAAGGGCACGTTGCCGAACTTCTATGTCGGGGGCCGACTGGATAATAGCATCCCGTACCATGGAATCGGCATAGTATTCCTTGTGAATGTCAGTAACAAATTGACACTTTCGACTGAGGCCGCAAAGTTCAGCAGTCCAAGCGCGATAGGATTGATGTGGCTGTTTTTGACAACGATAAAAGGCAACATGAGAGGCTACCACATGCGTTTGCTTTTGAAAACAGACAGACAGAAGTGAGCACATTTCAGCAGAGGACAAAGAGGCAGGATCCTTCAAAGGAGCCAATTGCGACAACAACCGATACATTTGAGGTGAAATCCAGGAAAGGCACAGAGACTTACATGGTTGTTCGTCCATGACATGAAATGCCAAGAAGTGCTGTCAAAGACGTTTTTCATAATCAGGCCAGTCTTCCGCTGTCTCGTCGTAAGGAGGAAAAGTGGGTATAGCCAACGACAAGAAACGCCCCGCATTTGACGCCGCGACGAAATCGCGAATCGCCGCTGTTAGAAGCGTTTGCTGTTCAAGGAGATTTTGCAATAGTTGCTCGGCAGTAGCCATGGAACCCAGTGGGTCAACGGTGAAAAGGAAGAATCCACTACCTTGTCGCCAATTGTTATAACGTCAAGTTCAACACATATATTTCAGAACGACACAACACATATAAGTCACAGAGTAAGTTGACAAGCAAGACAAGTGTACACGTTAGCATTCAAATGAGCACTGAGTCCCAGTCTAGCGGCCGCTGCTCGGCTGGCCACTTAGGAGGCACAGCTGCTGCATGGCTGGCAGACAGTGCCGCATGTAGAGGACACGCGTAATTGCGCGGCGGCGCTTTGAATGATCGGCGAGTCACAACAAAAACGACATTTTGTTAAAACTTTATTTTTACAAAAGTGTGAATCTACTCTACAATACATTATTTTTCCAAGAATTTTGGATAAGGCAGTCAGAAGAGAGACTGGGTGGTAGTTGTTGACATCAGACGTATCCCCTTCTTTATGTAGTGGTTTAACAATGACATACTTCAGTCTATCTGGGAAAATACCCTGCTTCAGAGAGCTATTACAATGTGGCTAAGAATCCCATTTATTTCTTGGGAACAAGGTTTTATGATCCTGCTGGAAATGCCATCAATTCCATGTGAGCTTTTATTCTTGAGAGAGTTTATTATCTTCCTAATTTCAGTAGGAGAGGTCGGTGGAATTTCAATTGTATCAAATGGAGTGGGTAAGGCCTCTTCCATTAATTGCCTTGCTTCTTCTAATGGACATTTAGATCCTATTTTCTCTACAACATTTAAAAAATGATTATTCAAAATGTTTTCGACTTCCGGCTTGTTGTTTGTCAATTTTCCATTCGCTTTGATGGTAATGCTGTCATCCTGTACTCGTTGTTGCCTGTCTCCCTTGTAATAATATTTCAAATTGTTTTGATTTTGTTATCAGAGGTATTAATCTCAGACATGATGCACATGCTTCTGGACTTTTTAATCACCTTTCTTAATGTAGCGCAGTAGTTTTTATAATATTTGGCTGTTTGTGGGTCATTACTCTTTCTTGTTGATAGATACAGTTCCCATTTGTGGTTACAAGATATTTTTATTCCTGTAGTAAGCCAAGGTTTTTTGCATGGTTTCTTATAATTAGATTTAACTACTTTCTTGGGGAAACAGTTTTCAAATTCTCTTACAAGTGTGTCATGAAATAAGTTATATTTTAAATTGGCACCGGGTTCGTTGTACACCTCATCCCAGTCCAACTGCTGAAGATTTTCTCTAAAATTTCTAATTGTTGAGTTATTAATTGAACGCACAACTTTGGAGGATAGTTTTGAATTACTGAATGGAGCTACATCATATACTGTAACTAGCTGAGCACAATGATCAGAAAGGCCATCCTCAACAGGACAAGAATTTATGTTTTTAAACCTATCTTGGTCTATAAAAGTGTTAGCTATCATTGTTCTGCTGTCCTTTACTACTTAATGACAGATGTCAAATTGAAAAAACCGAGCAAGGCTTCCAGGTCATTCTTCCCATTACACTCTTTCAGTGAATCAACATTGAAGCCTCCACAAATAATAATTTGCTTTCCCCTATCTGACAGACAGCACAACAAGGCATTCAAGTTTTCCAGGAATAAATGAAAGTTTCCTGAAGGGGGCCTATATACTGTTATTATAAAAGAGCCCTCCCTCAGTTTAAGTTGACAGGCACATGTTGCTCTAGACAAATCTACTATTAGATTTTTACAACCATTGGGAGTTATTGCAGAATTCTGCAAATGTAATATTTGTGGAAATTACATGGTGTTGACAAATATTCCGGCTTCAATAACATGTGATGAACACATGTGGGATGTAGAAGAAATAATATATGGAGGTCTATCCACAGATATACTTGGTTCAAAAGATTAATGCTGAATTTAGAAGTTATAATTATGTTAATTTACTATTTTTCTTATGAATATTCTGCTAAATCTGTCATGCGTGAAACAGGGGTTGCATGTAGTCAATTGGTTTTCATTCTGTAGAAAAGTTTGCCGGACATTTATAAAGTCCAGGAGATCACTGGAGGAGGGGAGGTTATAGCTGGAGTAGACGTATCACATTTTGGTAAGAGAGAGGAGGAAAGAGAGCATGAGGTGGTCAGGATTTGGGTTTTTGGAATAGTAATTTCTGAGGGCAGGGGGACGGGGGTGTGGAATGCACAATGCACTGATGTTGTATTTAGGGTGGTTCCAAGTCATACCAAAGAAGTATTAACATCTTTGACTGAAAAATATGTGGAAGAAGGTTCAACAGCGATGTCAGATGGGATTGCTTCCTACAAGTGGTTGGGTCAAAGGGGGTTATCGTTTGTTTGTAAATCATAACATTCAGTTTAATGATTATACATTGAGGGGATGTACAAATACAATTAAAGGGTATCGGGATGAGGAGGGTGGGAGGCGGGGGGATGCTAAATCTGTTGTCGGCAGAAAAAAGAGAAGGATTTCAGTGTTGCAAGGCCATCTGGATGAATACTGTGGGAGGAAGAATACTCCTAAAGGTTACCGAGTATTTCGAGCCTTTATGAGAATAGTACGCAAAATGAACAAGTTTCGTTTCATTAATTATCTGCGGGAGGTTTTCATATTTTTTCCTTGCTTTATGGTCTTTTTTATGTTACTATGGCCTGTGGGTTTGTGGCTTTTTCGGTTTCTCTGGAGAGAGGTCTTTAATACTTTTTGGGTACAATGGTGGGGCGAGGTGTTCATTGTTGTTTCTTGTCCATATAGGTTTCTGTGTTTAGTTTGTAATATTCTTTGTGTTTTTTACTTTAAAATTTTGCAGTCAGTTGGGGAGGGGGGCAGAGTAGAATTGATTTGGGTGGTACTTCATTCATGCCTGGTATTTGGTGTTTCTTATTAATTTTTTGATTAATTTTTTGGTTTTTCTATATTTTGTTATAGCTTGACTTCTTAGCATTCTTATTGCTTGTTATCTCCTTATTTTGTTGTTCCTGTCAGCCTCAATCTTTCATTCCTCTGGAAGTTCATATGCAATAACTTACTTTATTATATGCAGCCTATTTTTCTTTTTTCCAATTGATGTTTTCACTATACTTCTGTCAATTTTACTTTCATACCTGACGTACAAATTCTACAGTTTGTTATTTTTAAACTACTGCAGCTGGTGTGAATTACATGAAGTCTAGTTACTGGTTCCAGGATTTTTCATTTTTGCATTTTCATATTTGGGGTGTGCAGTGATGTTTTCATTTTTGGAAGTGTTTTCTGTACTACTTTGGACAATAATTGAGACATAGTGATAGATTTGTTCTGTATAGGTGAATTCTTTCGTCAATTCTAAGGTATGCAAGTTCTGCATTTTTACAACACGTTTTCACAGCATTTCCATTGCTTCTTTCGGTGCTTCTTTCATTTCAGTGAACACAATTCCCACATAAATCATTTACATACGAATCAGTTACTGCAATTTACCTGCATAGGTCAATTCTCATTATCGATTCCGATATTTGTTACTTTTTGTGGGCTTTCATAACTTGTGAACTTTCTTTTCTTTTAGGATTTAGTGTGTCAGTTTCTCCACATTTCATGCTACTGTTTCATATTTCATTCACTTCATTTTTCCATTGTTCTGTTTTACTTTAGTTTCTCCCCATTAAAAACCCCAGTTTTCCTGTGCTTCTCCCAATCGATTCAATAATTAATATTAAAATTAATGCTGTTTTATAATAGTAAAATTTCAACATGTGCTATATTGTGTTGCAATTTATATGATACTCTGTGTTTCTTTACTACCATAAATTACAATAATAATTCTAATTAAACAAATATTTGTTTCATTCTTGTTCTTATTTATTTTCATAACCTTCAATTTGTTGAGATATAATTTGTATCTAAGTATGTAATCACCTGATATTTTATTGCAATTTTATCCCCCACTACATTTGTTTGTTTACAAGTATGATCTGTTGCTTTCATAGACTGGCTTTATGTAGTGACTTTGTCTCAGGTATGACATCTTTGCTCAAAGTCAACAAGTGGAAATTGACACTAGAATTTATCCTGTACATTTGTTCCAGGTTCTCACATGTTTGAGCACCTCTAATCCAAGCTGGTGACTGCTGATACAGAGTACCATCAGTGGCCCTCCACTGTCTCACCCATCGGAGAATGCTGTGCCTCTCGGGCAGTCATTATTGTTCCTTCACATTGCCTGATGAGTCTCTGTGACAGTACCAGTTCAGATAAGGATTTCCACTACTCTGTGGCATACTAACTGCCCCATTCCCCCTTATTCATCGACACAAGTACGCATAGCAGACAATGCGCATTTGGTCAGGTTTACCACCTGCATTTGGCAAATACAATAGGTGTCACCCGGATAAAGTGAATAGCTTCCTCACAGAATGACCACAAACACCAAATTCAGCCTAAAGTCGAGATGTGGTCAATTTCAGAAGACCATTACGAATGAATTATCAGAAGAATTAGGTAGATCCTGGCCAGCATAAACACTGGGAAGTCTGCATATTATTAAACAAACAATGGACAAGAATAATAATACCAAAAACCAACCTGGATACCCTGTTCTATCTAACACGTGGAATTCTGGTGAAGTCCTGACACCTTGCCTTCATTGCCCACTCAGTACAGCCTCATGGGCCTCAGGTAGCACCTTCTAATGCTAGTAGTGTCACCAACTTCAGCATTGAATTAACCTACTTTTTTTTGTATACATTTACTTGCCTTCTTTTTGTTGTGTGCTATAAGTGTATCAGTCCATTCTTTCTCCATAACTCACATTTCCTTTCTCTCTCTTTTAATTTGTAATCTGATGCCTCCGACATGAAAAGAACTATTAGGCAAATAATTAGAATTTCATGACAGCTTAGCAGCTTCACCAGATAACTGATTTAACTGCCTGTATCTTGTAGTCCATCACTTCCAGCAACTCACTTTCTCAGTGGCAGACGGTCCTATGCTTCAAAAGCAAGGACACTATTACAAGGGCATGGCACAGCATACAGATACTGTAGATGTCCCTTTGATTGTAACATCTGCTATTCAGTAGCCAAATCACCACATATGCTAGCATTTGCAAAATATTACCTCCTTCCCTAGTTGACGGAGAATCTTCAAGACAATTTAAATCAAGCTCTCCACAGCATGACTTGCAGTGTAATCAAGGAGTCAGGATGTAATTTTGGAGAGTAAATATATCTTGTGATTCTTGAGTTTCTCCCAGCGTATTTGATAATCAAAATATCCACGAGTGCATTGCCGGTCTACAGTGTCCAACGGGCACAATATTTTGGCGATCATACATGTCGCCATCATCAGGTGAACTGACGGACTGAGCTCCTGTGAATGTGCACGGAGATCCGTACGCTATGGCTGCTCAGAGGGAACTGGGTTCGGTCGCGGCGGCGACCGGTTTAAATACCCTCCGCCTGCGGCGCGCTCCCTCCACTGTCCGCGCCCCAGTCGCGCGGTGGAACAGATTGCAACGGCATCTGAGATGACGCCGGTGTGATCGCTCTGTCCGCCGTGGTCGTCACAACTATACGTTTGCTCGATTTACTCTTGATCAAGAGTAAATCGAGCAAACGTATAGTTGTGACAACCACGGCGGACAGAGCGATCACACCGACGTCATCTCAGACGCTGTCGCAATCTGTTCCACCACGCGACCGTGGCGCGGGGCATGGACAGATAGGGAGCACGCCGCGGGCAGAGGGTATTTAACCGAACCCAGTTCCCTCTGAGTAGCCATAGCATACGCATCTCCAAGCCGGCATGTTCACAGGAGCTCAGTCCATCAGTTCACCTGATGATGGCGACATGTATGATTGCCAAAATATTGTGTCCATTGGACACTGTAGACCGGCAGTACATCCGTGGATATTTTGATTAAATGTATCTTAACTGCTTCTGTGCCCTCAAGATCACACATACATTTGCACGGTAAATGTTGAATTCATTCAATGATTATATCTTCACGTAATGGGGAGGCAAACAAAACAGCAGCCAGCATTGTCCTTCTAATTAGATCGAACAGTAATGATTAATGTATAACAACTCGGTGCTGTTTTGAAATATTTAAAGTAACATATTTCAAATAAATAATAACATCTACCTTGCTAAATCCTAAATAATTTTGGGCCTCATCAGCAACCAGATAATGATTGAAATATGGTCCCTATCAAGATCCACATCATCTTGCTTTGCACAGATATCAAATAGCTTTGTAGCATATAATCTCTTAATGACAGCCATTTCCACAGTTGCATGGACAACCAGTTGAAATGCCAGTGCGCTCTGAGCTGGAATACCTGTTACACTGTGAGTAGCTGATGCTAAATCAGCAACCACAGTACACAGGCTTTCTATGAAACTGGCCTTGCAAGCACGGAGGCTTGTTTTATGTCCTAAAATATGGACAGTGTCA
This sequence comes from Schistocerca cancellata, assembly GCF_023864275.1. Classification (NCBI taxonomy): domain Eukaryota; kingdom Metazoa; phylum Arthropoda; class Insecta; order Orthoptera; family Acrididae; genus Schistocerca; species Schistocerca cancellata. The sequence continues at coordinate 196,537,353 of NC_064630.1, forward strand.
ATGACCTACAGAGATATATATATTGCTGATCTTCTCACCTTACATCCAAATTAGAGCCTTGTACAAATGGGGCAGACATGCTCTTTACACATTCCATGAGCCACAATTAAGACATTTTAGGGCATTGAGTGCCTATGCGAACCTCGTTATCAGTTTTGAACTTGTGGTAAAGCCTGTTACAAAATACCAAGGATTAGAAAACTCACTAAATCCTTCACGGTCTGATCTGATTACCTCATTCGCAATTTTGGCAGACGGTCAATGCATCTTGAATCATGGAAATAGATGCACTCATCTTTCATATAAAGAGTTTAAAAGCTGATGCTGAACAGCAGGTGCTGGACAGGAATTGCAGAAGTGAAAGAGGTACAAAACACTGCGAAAACCACCAGTGCACTAGCCTCCTTACAAAGGTTGGTAAGTGTGAACTGAAATGACAAATGTTTTACTGGTCTATATGCTTTCTTCGGGGAATTCATTCTTGACTACCAGTTCAAAACTATCTGAAAGTATGGCCCAAGGGTGCTCTTGGAGAGTATTATGCCTCCAAGCATTCTTGACACTGCTTGGTAAAGAAAATTAGTCAGACAGCAACAGCGACATTATATGATTCTGACACACAAAATAATTTTAACATACAAACAGGCAACAGCATATGGTAAGCTTAGCACATGTTTTGAAATGCATTTTGAGCCACTGAAATTTTAATAATCTAACAACTACCGTAGTTTAAAAACAGGAACACCTCTGTCAATGAAACCAGCACACAACAATATGGATAAATGTGCCATACTTACCTTATATTATTCCGGTATCTTTTTCCTTCTTATAACCATGTATCACACTTTTGTACATTTATTATTAATGGTTTTAGATAGTAGTTTTCATTGTAAATTTTTAATTGACACATCATTTTGACTGGCACATCAGTGCACTTCTAGTTATGCTATTATTATTATTATTTACAATTTATGGCCCTCATTGGACCACTCTAGCCAACTTTATACAAAGAATTTTTCAGTTTCCTGTCAGCCCAGTACCTCTTCATTCTCTCGGATCTCATCCTTCTTTCTGCATTGGAAATCACCCTTCCTATTGTCTGTTTGTTGATTCTCACTTGCAGTCTGGTTTGTTTGTCTGTGAGTTTCCCGATTTTGTCAGTTTTGTTTCTTAGGTCTTCCAATGTAATCTGTAGCTCATCCATATCTTCCTTGATTTATGTAATCCACTTAATGTTGCACTTACTATTCCACAATTCTTCTATTATTCTCCTGATGATCCTGTTCTCTGGTGTTCTGATTAGAAGTCCAAAAAATGAAATGTGTTTCTTCCTGATTGTACTCATTACCGGTTCTGTTTCCTTGTAGACTGTTTCATTTGTAGCTACTCTCCAGTGTCCATCTTTCTGGTACAATTTGTTGATGCACATTCTTATGATTCTTCTCTCTACTTTGAGTATTTTGTCTATTTGTGCAGTGTTAGTTGTTTTGAAGATGGTTTCACTTGCGTATGTTACTTCTGGTTGAGTGGTTGTTTTGTAGTGTTTTAATTTTGTTGCTATTGACAGGCTCTTTTTGTTGTAGGTGTTCTTGGTGATATATTGTGCTCTAGTCATTTTGTTTATTCTGTTATGCCATGTTGGCTTTTCATTGAGGTTATATGTTATGATTTCTCCCAGATATTTAAATTTATCTTCAGTTTTGATTTCTTGGTTTCCTATGGCAATTTTGTTTATGAGTGGTGGGTCAGTTAACATGATGACTGTTTTTTCAAAGGATATTCCAAGACCAATTTTCTGTGCTATTGCCTGTAGTGAGATAATTTGTTGTTTGGTTTCCTGAATACTGTTGGACAAGAGAGCGCAGTCATCAGCAAATCCTAGACAATTTAAACTTATGTTGTCTTTGGGTCTTCCAATTTGGATGTTCTTTGGGTTAGTCTTGTACCATTCCCTCATTATGTTCTCTAAAACACAGTTGAACAGCAGGGGTGCCAAGCAATCTCCTTGTCTTAAACCTGTTTCTATGATGAATGGTTCAGAGAGTTCCCCCCTGAACTTGACTTTTATTATTATTATACATTTAAGTTACTTTATTAAATAATTAATAACTAACTTAGCATGTAATGAGTCTCAAAATAGCACATGAAATAATGGTCAAAAATGCCTAACAGCCCAAGAGATGGCAGTGTAATGAGAGGAGATGGATCTAGGTTATAGTCAAAGGTGAACATACACTAGCGTGAATCACAATACATAGTTGGTTCCAAATCTATCCAAATGCAGTTGTACACACTTGATAGTGTTTTATTTTATGAAGAATTACTATCTGATTCTAAGGAGCTGGGTATTAATGTTTTCAAGAGAAACAGAACAGACTTTAAGAGACCTGAACACAGTAAAACTGCACTAACAGTACTGGTAGCTTTTGTGTTGTGTTCCGCAATTGTTAAGTGTTTGCACAGTGAATGATAGGAAGTGAACATGATGTAAGATGAGTTGGATGATTAGATGCGATGGTGGAATTAATGCTGAAATAGTGTTCTATATAAGTCGCCATGATGTGGAGTGTTTGAAATTACATGGAAGCATAATGGAATATCTCATGCAAAATGGAATGCTGTCGTCAAAACATAATACTCCTGAAATTTTGAACTGTAGCATTAGGTTTCTGCATAATAACAACCTCAGAAAGCAGAACATTTCGGGGGTGGAGATAAAAAGTTTCTGAAATGATCAATGAGCTATGCTACAAATCAGTCCATCATCACATCCAGTTTTCCTTGAGTCACGTTTTCTTTGCTTCACCTACTCACAACTTAACCTATACCTACGGCTCTGCTACAGATCAGTCCACCACCACAACCACTTTTGTCACAGACATTTGTTGGTTTCACCAACTCTCACGCAATCTGTAACAATCAAATATGAAACAATATCCCAACAAATCTTGTCGTATTTTGAGAAACATACAATGCAAGAAATACCTAAGAACACCACAAACCAATTTTATTGTCAATAATAGCTTGATCAATAATCTTTTATCTTGCACTACCCATGCTGAAAACAACAGTGATCAATTCATACCCTCCACCAAAGCAAGTCATTAGATCAGCAATTCCACTGGCTAATGCATACTACCGTCCAATTGACTATGAGCAACCAAAACAAACTGCCAACTGCAGAATGCAGCAGAAGAGCTGCCGACACTTTAACCAAATAAAACACAATGAAGTTGTTATGTGCAAATTGCCTGAATGAATGAATTACTTGTGCACTTGCACTTAACACTATGTGGATTGAAATAAATGAGCTAAAAATACAAAATTTTGTTGCAGTCTATCACTTGCATCGAATATACTTTATATTATTCCAGCTGCTACAGATCATGTATACCATATAAGGGGGAGGGGGGGGGGATGACAGGTTAACAATGGTGGAATAACATTTCTTGTATTCAAACTGGAGACCCAACATGATAGTTCATTATTTACTGCCTGCTACTAGCTGGTGAGGGCAATACTACAACAGCTATTTGTTCATGCACAGTTGTTCCCTGGTTTCTAAAGACTCATTAAGGTAGCCTCATTCCAAGAGCCATGGTTTTGTACCTGACAGTGATTCAGATTCCCTGCCCAGCCCGAGTATTGATACAGACATCTCATCCTTCCGCATTTATGTTTTGAGTTCTGACTACTGTCCGGATGGATTCATTATGCTTTACAATAACCTTTGCCGTATTCTAGACTTCGGTTCCTGTCAGCCATTCACTACATGAACATCTGCCATGATTGATCAGACGGAACTGCCTGTTTGTTCCACTGGTCTCCGTGTACCAGTTCCATAGAAAAAACAGGACTCCCCTATCATCTAGATTATGGTGAAGGGGGCAAAAAAGATACCTTTCACTGCACATGGGAAGAGCTGCAGCATAGTGTAACGCAACTTGTCATGCCCATTTGTCATATCACAAGCTGCAAATTAAACCAAATATCAATCTCACATGGAGAAAGAATAATTGTCAAATTACTCCTTGCTAGAACAATACTATCAAGTGCTCATCTCAGTGACTGTTCTGTGATGACAGAGTGTGCATTTTGGTTGGCAGTGACTGGTTATTTATATATTTATATAAAATGTTCTGCCATTGTCTGGGATATGTCTTTTGGGCTAGTCAGAAGGCTTCTATTCCACACTATACCTGGAATTGAGCATCACCAACCTCATTCAGAAATCCTGCCACTGTTCTCCCTTACCAAAGTAGACTTTGTGGGTTTATTGATGGAGTTCAGGACTCCACATGAGGAACTCTTCTTAGTCTTGTATATATTTTGGCAGCATTTGGGTATTATTACCAAAGAGGCTGTTGGTGTTGTCCAGTTTCTGACATCCTGATAGCTACACAGCTGCCCCTGGTTGCAGATCAACACTCATTTCTCTACAGGAGACAGACAAATTGTATATGTGGCCTGAACACTTTGGAATGGGGACTTGGCCATTAAATCCTAACCACAACCTCATTATTGAAACACAGCCAGATTCCTTACGATGTCCAGTTAGTCTTCTTATGTAATTTGTTGGCCAATTTGGCAGCTCCTGTCAGCAATGCTCAATCTGCTATGTGTATTCACCTTCCCCTTGGGAAGTGTTCACTGGAATGCAAATCGATGACCACTTTGAGAAGTGTCTGTGAGGATGGGAGATAATATCAAAAATGCTTTGGTGGGGAAAAAATTATTACAGCTGTGCTAAAGTACATGCTCAATCCTTGTTGAGAAGACAATATTATGTTGATCTAAGGCTCCCAAATTCACTTCCTGGGAGCATGTGCTAATAGATCTGTAGCAAGGTGTGCTTGTAGAAGTCCCCACATATAAGAAATGAAGTAAAAATTGTGTGATCAGATTACTGTCCATAGCTTCATTAGGGGGCAGTTATAAGGAACATATGGTCATCCTACACACAATGTGCACTATTGCAGCAACTGCTTCCATCTTTCAGCTCATACGTCCAAGTGATAAGTGGTATTACTCATTTAAAAATATGGCTGAATCATGTTTAGCCTTCTCCTCACTACAGTCATCCTCTCTGTGAAAACCACAATTTCTTAATATAGGTACAACAGAGTCGCTGTTGGATATCATCACAAGATGGAAACATTTCCATTTCCTCCACACGATTCCCAAACACATTTACATTTCATAAGTGGACAACAGTCTTTCTGGTGTGCTACTTATTTCCCAACTCACACAAAAACGTCAAGCATTGTCACAAGATAGTCATTCTAGACTGAATACAATTTACCTGAAGAGAGGTTACAAAACTGCATGGGGAAAATGCTCCAGAAGCTGTCCTGTCATAACAATGGCCAATAAGGAAAATCCAGAAATGATGGTGCTAGAGGGCTGATAGCTTTCAGCATCTCCCAGCTTCAGAAGCTAAGGTGAACCAAACCAGAACCCAGTCAGAATTGGCGGATTTTCCTGATGAACACAGGATCAAATAAATAAAATTAAATCTAGCTTTTTTAAAATGCTACAATGCAGGAAGAATTACCCCATGTGCAAAGCAGTGTTTCAGTTGAGTTAAAAAATGCACTGGACGATAACATACACGATATCCTTGGTGAAGCTACACTCTAATACCATGACCAAAAATTTTTCTGATTCCTCCTTCGCTATTATTCACTTTATGTATGGTCTACCTACCAGAGCTATTCCTTTAACTTACAATACTACTTATCTTTAAAAAATAAATATTTTAGGATAGACTTGTGATATTTAAGAGAATTATGCCTGTGTTTCTGTGAAATTGGAATGGAGGGATATATAGAAATCTTACATTATCAACAGTTTTTTTAAGTTTCTGACTACTACTATTCTCTGTTGATGTATCTTTTGACTTGCTTTATGTTCTTAGATGTTTGCCTACATGACAGGATTTGAGTAACATGTGAGGGAATCAAATTATCTCAGAGAGCTGGATTATGGCAGTTTAAATCGCAGTTCTTTTCGAACTGATAGTTATCATTAGCCACAAATGTCACTGAATATCAAAAGTAAGCCTACAGTAAGCCCAAAACATGAGCAATCAATCATATATCTGTAAAAAGACTTCTACAAGTGACTGCCAGCTTTACACAATTTATTTATTGCTTACTTCTACAGAATAAATTCTCAATTAACATTAGCTGTAGTGACTCCGAATGATATTTCCATAGAACTGGAAATGATTATAGGCTATTCCTAATAAGCTAGCATTTTTTTATTATTTTTTTTATTTAAGGGTCGCTTCTACGTCACGGATCAAAGCCGACGGGTGGGATCGGACGCTTCGGTCAACCCCAATAGTCTGCATAATGTGACATTGTTAAAAACAAGAAAATTCCTTAGAACGTCACACAAAGAAGACTACGTATAAGTTGTGTACATTATTCAGTTATTAATTACGGTATATAACAAATACCTTTTGTCCAGCCAAATCTTGAACTTGGCTGTCATAATCTTGCAACTTAGTCATGTATTTCAACGCCGCTTGTGATGTCTGTCGTATACGTTCTTCTAGTAAGGATACCCGTTCAGCAGCTTCTTTCTCTAGTTGCTCTGCAGTCTCTACAAGGAGCATATTCTGTTCCGTCAAATCTTTAACCCAGGACTGAAGAGTTGAGACCTTCAACTGAAATAACGTCTGAACCTAAGCATTACCACAGATAAAAGCAAATCTTCTTCGGCTGGGTACTGAAGCTTACCTTCAATGCATCTACTTCAGCATCTTCGTCAACGCTTTCTAAGATTTTTTCATAAACATCTTGCAATTTCGCAATAATTTCAGAAGGTCTGGAGTCAGAGCAAATGGGAACACTACCGTTATCACGGTTCGAAAGTACAGGGTTATGAACGTCTTCTCCAATCATTTTAATGCTATTATTCTTTTCAGTCTAGGGCCGCTTTTATTTTTAGCAGCTGGCTACATACACGTTTCTCTCGACGTAAACAAACACTGCTCTGTCAAAACACAAACGCAAGGATCTTATACGAGAGATAATTCATATCTTCGCGCTACGTGTTCTTATGCAAATACATTTCAGTTGCGGCTCTACTTCATTCAAAGTTATAATTAATTTAGCTTTCTCGTTGATAACGTTCTTCTGTTGTCACGGAGCCGTGATCCAAAACTGCAGTAGTCGTTCTAGCAGACGAACTGAATCAACAGCTCATTATATATTAATTCATTTATGTATGGAGCGCAGGAAGAATGGCTGTTTACATGCCATTAGCGTGAGGAAATTAGCATAACCCTATCTTCGCGATCTCGACGGGTGCGATACGGTTAACTGACGAATATCTTTTGCAATTCCTCTTAATATTGGTTCTTGAACCTTGTAAGCAGTGTTTTGGTATCTCTCTCCAAGCATCTGCTAACTGATGTTATTCGGCATTTTGCTGATAATTTTCCACAAGTCACACATATGTGTGACCAATCGCAACATTGACTTTCTCCCGTTGCTACTACCTGGTACACGTCTCACACATTTAAGCAATATTCTGAAATGGGTCGCACAAGTGTTTTGCAACCGTTCTCTTTTTAGAAGGTTGCACCGTCCAATCTCAAACTTTACACCAGTAGAGATGAAATATCACTAGATACGTTCTGAACTGTTATTGTTATTACATTTGTATCCTTAATTTGGGTATAATTTAACTCTGTCATAGGCGTTGGCTTTCTAATGATATAAAAATGTAACGTTTTTATTTTTGGTTTCCTATGATGCATTCACATATCTAGAGAAACTCTTGACAAATGATCAAGGAAGTGAGTATTGTATTCAGATTTTCTAATTTTTCAGTTATACTTTCTGACATATTACACACCTGTAAGAATCATCTCATGGAACAAAAACTGAATTTAATCTAATCTGGCTTCATTCGTCTGCTACAGCGGGCATTAGCTACCACACCTTTGCATCACGATTGCTGGAGACAGACAGCTTATATACATCTAGAAAGATACTGCGACTTGAGAGGCATCCATGGATGCCATCGGAAAACCGAAGCAAACCCACTTTTAATGTATATATAGTCCCTTCGTCGTCTTATTTAATTATCAAAAAGTGAAACATAGACAGTACCATAAAAATATTCGGATTTCTACTATTTGAATAGCCTCGCCATTGAAATAAAAGAAAATACACTGTATACGTACAACACCAAAGATGCGTAAAACATTAACGTTTTATATTTGTGTGTGTACGTACTAGTAATAAAAATGTTGATTGATCCGACAAAATGATCCGTAACGTACTTTAAATACACAATTTCCTCATAACTATATTGTTTCATTACAAGATAATTTATACAAATTAATTTATCATCCTTTTATAGTACATACCTGCTGCTTCTTCCAGGATTCCATTGTTCTTTTAGAAGTTCTTTTTTGCTGCTGCTTTGTGCACTATGGTAAAACATTGACAATTTTGTAATGTGTATAAAACAGTTCTGAGTGTTGTTTAACACAGTCCAGTATCTCTACTTCGTTAGAAACACGAATGGGCATCAGATCTGCATCTATATATGCGCAAATTTTCGTTAACATACACAAATGCTGTAAAAATATACATACGAGAAACGGTAAGTGTGTGTGTGTTTTAATTTTCTAAAATACTGTAATGTTAGAAGAGTTATCAAAAAAAATCTGCTTAACATCAGTAGGATATATCCAAATGTAGGATATATCCAAATTTCTGAATATAAATTATTTTAAATTAAAAGGAAGGTCAGCGTTGGTCGTAATATTGATGTTTTATTAATAGCATAATCGATTTTCGATATCATAGTGATCATCTTCGGTGCTGTACCCATTAGACTCAGACACTGGTATCAAGTTATCAATCAACTTGATAACTCTACATGTACATAAGTTATCAATCGACTTGATACCAGTGTCTGAGTTGAATGTGTACAGCACCGAACATGATCACTATGTGATCGAAAATCGATTCTGCTATTAATAAAACATCAATATTACGACCAACGCTGACCTTCCTTTTAATTTAACATACATAGTCGTTGCGCAAACAGCACTCCATGGGGTCGCCAATCAATAAATTATTTTGTTTCATCCTCTGTATTGTTGCACTGTATAATGTAATTCAACAATGTAATGCATGGGCAGATGTTTTAGTTAGTAAGTTGTTTATATGTCGTGTGGATCATAATGGCGACGTATTATGGTCTGGAAGAAATCTGGATTACATTTGTGGTACACTTCATCAGTGAAAAACATTGCAATATACTGACCATTTACTTGATTGTTTCAAGCTGTGTCTCTTTTTAACACCCAGGTATTTATACTTAACTATGTCCACTCGGAGGCCGGCCATTGTGGCCGAGCGGTTCTAGGCGCTTCAGTCTGGAACCGCGCGACCGCTATGGTCGCAAGTTCGAATCCTGCCTCGGGCATGGATGTGTGTGATGTCCTTAGGTTAGTTAGGTTTAACTAGTTCTAAGTTCTTGGACTGATGACCTCAGCTGTTAAGTCCCATAATGCTCAGAGCCATTTGAACCAGTTTTTGTCCAGTCTGTCTCTCTCTCTCTCTCTCTTTCTCTCTCTCATTCACACACACACCCACCATATATTAAAAATTCTGCAGTATATCAATAGGGTAGAAGTTATTAACCACAAATGATATCTGTTTGTTGAAGTTAATTGTTTTAGGCCTATCTATAAAATTTTTTACATCACTAGCTATGTACTCAAGACTGTTATGGCTCAAATCCTCATTCCTTTTTGTGCCACACTAGAAAACTGTAAATGGTAACAATGGTCCTGCATGCATTACTTGACAATATTTGCTAGGTAAAAATGAGATTTCTACATTCTTCATCACTCTAAATGCACATAATTTTGTATCAGCGTCACTTCTCAGAGAGTAATTAGCTGCAGTCATGACTACAGAAGCTTGTTACTTGAGAAAGCAGTAAGCTACATTCGACATTACTGCTTACAGTAAGTAAATGTGTTTGAAATTAGCTGAAACTAATTAATCTTAGGAATTAATATGATGGAAGAGTGTGATGCAAGCCCTAAGTTGTGCGCCTCAGGATACAGAAGTTGCTGCTTCCATAGGAACAAATGAGCATGTAGACAATAGAGGTCTTGGGCTAAGATACAATGTTCCTGCATACGTTACTTCAGATACTACTATTGCTTTAGATAGCTAAATCTACTTCTCACAATTTGCAGTTGTTAGGCTGCATTCTCTTATGCCCATATAATGCATTGCACTGACTTGTGTGCACTTCTTTGTGGTAATTAATGTCAGTTATGTATCCACATCTAGGGTCATTCCACATCAAATCAAACAGGTCGTATCACCCATCATCTAAGATTCTCATGAAACTTTGCACATTTACTTACACTTATAACATAAGAAATTGTGCAAAATCTTTTTGCTCTCAGACAACAATTTTTTATATCAAATTCTAAATGTAGTTATACTCTGATCACTGGGCTCTGCAAGAATGCCAATGCAAAATGGTACTTATCTACATTGTTGAGCATTTTACAATATAAATATGAAAGCTTACTGAAACAACGTTTTATTAATTAATCAGTATGTGCCTAACAGCTACACCCCACAGATCACATAATAACCACAGAGTAACTATAACACAGTGAAGTAAACAAAAAAACTATCGTTATCAACTTACATATCTCCTTAAACTGACATCGACACATAGTATGAAGACTAAATGTACGGTCACTCCTTCACTTATTTCGCAAGGTCACAGTTTCTTACACATGTTTCATGTCTGGTATTGCTAAGTGGTTTTGTGAAAGCATTGGCTAAAACCATTTCTCCAGAAGGCAGATGTTCAAGGCTAATAACACCTGATACAGCATGCCTTCTCATAAAATGATACTTTATATCTGTATGCTTTGATCTGGTGTTCATCACTAGATTCTTGGCTAATGGAGTGGCTCCTTTATTATCACAGTATATTGAAAATTAATTCATGACACTGTTTGGATCTACATCAAGCAACAGGTGTTCTAACAACAGTAAATCTTGAACAGCTGATGCCAAGGCCATATAATCAGCTTCACAAGTAGAAAGTGCAATAGTTCTTTGTTTTCTAATGGACCACGAAAATAATGATTTTTGCAGTTTGATGCATGAACCAGTTACAGAGGGCCTGTCACTGATTTTATTGCCCTCATCTACATAACTGAAGGGCATTATTTTTCTCTTACCATCTCCAGAATATTCTATTTTGTAGTCCATAGTTCACTTTAAATATCTATCCAATCTTTTTACTGACAACCAATGGAAATGGAAATGTTGTGTGGCTAGGGCCTCCCGCGGGTAGACCGTTCGCCTGGTGCAGGTCTTTCGATTTGACGCCACTTCGGCGACCTGCGCGTCGATGGGGATGAAATGATGATGATTAGGACAACACAACATCCAGTCCCTGAGCGGAGAAAATCTCCGACCCAGCCGGGAATCGAACCCGGGCCCTTGGGATTGACAGTCTGTCACGCTAACCACTCAGCTAACCTATTGCTCGTTGATATTGTACCTTGATATCATCTGATTCGACTGCTACAGAGTCCAAACCAAGTTAAAGTGGTGTTGCTTGGTGTGGCTTGGCTTCACTCATTCCAGATTTCTCCCATGTAATTTCTATGCGAATATATTGATATATCTGTCCTAAATCTTTTATCTCACAAAATTTTTCCGAGAAGATCCAAAACAATTCTTTCATTTGAGACTAATAATATATCTTCGACATATAAACCTAGGATGACTAGTTTGGTTTGATCTCTGTGTAAATAGGTACATGAATCAGTGTTTGATCTGTTCAGTTTCAGTTTTTTTAATAATTCCTACCAGCCTGTTTGAGTCAATAAACAGCTTTCTTCAGCCTCCATACTTTTCCAGGAGTTGCAAAATTTTCCAGTGGAATAACATAAACTTCTTCATTTAAGTCACCACAGAGATAAGCAGTAGAGATGTCAACATGCTCGATCTCCAGGTTCTCTCGAGCTGCCATAGGCAAGAGATATGTAATGGATGCATTCTCGGCCACTGGTAAAAAGGTTTTCTGATAATCAACACCTTGAACTTGAGCATAAACCGAGCGGTTCGAGGCGCTACGGTTTGGAACAGCGCGACCGCTACAGTCGCAGGTTCGAATCCTGCCTCGGGCATTGGTGTGTGTGATGTCCTTAGGTTAGTTAGGTTTAAGTAGTTCTAAGTTCTAGGGGACTGATGGCCTCAGAAGTTAAGTCCGATAGTACTCAGAGCCATTTGAACCATTTGAGCACAAACTTTTACCACTAGGCATGCCTTAAATGTTTCTGGTGTACTGATAGTCCCAGGCATTATTTTTAATAGCCACTTAGTCTTGAGTGGTTTGTGTCCCCTGGATAGCTCTACTTCTGCAAATATGTTATTACAAACTAGAGATGAGAATACTTTCTTCATTGTTTTTTTTTTTTTTTTCACCATTCGCCCCTTCAAAGCTCCCTTGACATCAGTGTCTTCACTTGAAAGTCCTTCTTTCAAATAGTATGTAACATGATCAGGTCGTATTTTGGGTTTTGATTCTCTGTTTGACCTTCGAAGTGTCATCTTTTGGCCCTTGTCTTAAGTTTCAATTCCTGTAGAATCACTGTCTAAGCCATAAAAGGGTTCATTATCGCTGTCTGCTGATTTAACTTCTTCTTCAGTTTGTGAAGTATTGATGTCCTGAAGAACTGCTTCTTGTTCCAGTCTTAAGGCATTTAGGGTCTTAGGTTCCTTTGTCTTTTAACTTAAAAAACTCACATCTTCTAGGAATTTTTCATCCCTACTGACAATTATCTGGCCAGTCTTCCTATTGGTAAATCGATAGCCTTTGGTTGCCTGGCATTACAAATGTCAACTTCTGTGACTTCTTATCCCACTTCTTGCGATGTGGTTTTGGAATGTGAACCATTGTACTGCAGCCAAAAATTCTCAGATATGATAAACAAGGTTTTCTCCCATGTCAGAGTTCATATGGCGCCTTATCTCCGAGTGTAGTGGACGGTGAACGATTTGATAATGTACGCAGCTGTAGACACAACTTCAGCCCAATACTTCTTTGGTAGGTTAGCATCGAACATCATAGTAAAAGACTTTTCAGCCAATGTTCTGTTAACTCTCTTGGCGACACCAGTCCGCTGTGTACTGTATCGTACTGTAAGCTGGTGGATGATACCCTCAGAAGCCAAAAATCCTTTTAGTTCATAGTTGACACACTCGTTTCCATTTTCAGACCGCAACTACTTGATGCTTCTGCCTGTCTGCTTTTCCTCCGTGTTTTTTTTTTATATCTGTTACCTCATATTTTTTCTCAAGAAACAGACAAACTTGAATCTTGAAAAATCATCAATAAATATGAGAAAATAATGGTTTACACCAATAGAAGCAGTCTCCATTTTCCCACACAAATCAGAATGTTCTAAATCTAAGATGCGTTTAGAATACCTTTTGCTCGGTTTGAATGGAAGACATGACTGTACTCCCATGATGCACAACTCACAGGAAACCTTAAACACAATATCTTAATTTAGTCCTGTCGAAACATTTTACAACACTGGCATACTTTTGTGATCCATACGCACTAGCCTACGGTGCCATAAGAAGACACTATCTTTTATATTGTAGCGCTGTTTCATTTCACTTGTATTTTAACAATAGATCCTATTCTTAGGCAATGCTTTGGCAATTAGTCCACTTTTTGCATCGTAGATGAATCCACCATTTTTGTTAAATGTCACGTTATGTCCTTCGCTTACAATTTTACTAACGCAGAGTAAATTCACAGCTGAGTTTGGGACATGAATGACACTGCATGCTTCTACTTCTACATTTTTATTACCAGTATAGAAGGTCAGATCAACACTTCCAATAGTCTCTGCTACTGAGGCATCACCTACCACGTTGGTCCCTGAGCTATTACATGGCTTGACATTCTGATGCTTTTTTCCGTCATTAGCAATGTGAGTCGAAGTGCAGGAATCTAAATACCACATATCCCTTTCGTGAGACTGTTCAACATCAGCAACAAGAAATAGCTTTTTTTGTTGTGTTTGTTTCCTAAATACATATCTGCCATCGTTATTTTTTGACGAGCTTCCTCCTTTTTCGTCCTTTCCATAACGATATTTAGCAATATGATTCGGTTTATTGCACTTGTAGCATTTAGTAATACGTTTTGTAGGTATCTTCTTATTTATATGCAGAGCAGATTCTTCATTTTCATTTGCGTCTTCAGGTTTGACATCTTGAAGCAGTTTCACTACAATAGAATCTCTCATGATACGTGTGCCACTGTTTTCAAGCACAATAATCATAGGCTGATAATAATCAGGTAATCTAGCCAGGATTAAAGTTCCTATTCCCTCGTCATGGTCATTATTATACGATCGTAGTAGTCATCTACCGACTTGCATTTATCTAATTTGGTAGTGATTAATGATCTGAGCAAGCACACTGTATGTGTGAGTCCTGAGTCTTCAAATGCCTTTTCCAAGGCTGTTCAGGCTTCTGCTGCCGTCTTTTTGTCCCTAATATGGGAATAATTCATCTTATCGATGAAAAGTATAATTCGGGAATGTGCCTTATTGTCTCTCTTCTTCCAAGAATCGTCCCATTTCGTCGGATCCCAAGGAGGGTTTTCAATAACATCCCACAGTTCGTCATGAACAAAATACGCCTCCATGGCAAATTTCAACGTCGAGTAACTTTTACTCCCTATCAGCTTTTCAATCACTGGAAGTCCAGTTGATGCTGTACCACTCATTTGTAGCTTTGAGTCAGAGAAAAAATGTCGATAGCCTGCATGCAAGAATAATCAATAAGAAACATATGAATGATCGGCACATGCATAACTTCCTAACCAGCTCTGGATTTCCACGCACAACTTCGAATTTAACATTTATAAAACCTTACTTTCACACCTGTGCCTGGGCCCATAACCTTTTGTTGAGTATTTTTTAATATAAACGTAAAAGATTTCTGGAACTCCGTTTTATTGATTAATCATTACTTGCATAACAACAGCTACACACCCCAGAACACACAATAACCACTTAGTAATTATAACACAACAGACTAAACAAAAGCTGTCGATATAATCTTACATATCTTAACATATACAAATGCCCATAACTCAGGTGTTTATAAAGCGTTTGAATTTTAATTTTTTTAATGTTATGAGAAGCACATATTACACAGACATCTAATTATTTAGGCAGTAAAATTGCAAAGAACAATACAGAAAATTTAATAGTGTTATTTTCCAATTTCCAAAAAAAGTACAGACACATTGAAAAATGCTTATATCATATTTCTCCAGCCTGGTGGGAACTTATAGTTGGTCTTAAATAATTACCAAGACAGTACACACTGTAATAAAATAAAATTATTAATGGGTTTTCTCCAAATGAACACACAAATAAATCTGAAATCACAATATTTTACATTGTGATGAAACAAAAATAATTCTAAATAAGATCATCTGCACCTGACACCCACTGCTTCAGAGATTTTCCTGAAACTTTTTCTACTTGTTACTTTCTGCATGGCAATAGTCTATGCAAAATTTCTCCACATACTTCATGTAGTATGAGGGGAAATAATGGAAATTTTTTTACAAAAGTAAATGCTGCAACTGAAGTTTGTCATTTAGATGACATTACTTCAGACAAAAATTGTAATAACAATAATAATAATAATAATAATAACAGAAACTATTTTATTTTCAACACATCATTGTCATATTTCCCCAGATGTCACAGAAGGGATGTATCTTTATTGGGAAACAATTAATAACTGTTCTTGCCTTATAGGAATACTGAAAATGAACTGAAGCTGTTGTGGTCCAAACAATGATTTTTTAGGTATGTAAAACACTTTCTGACAGCTGATACAAGATTTATTTTTATCGAAACTAATACTATTTGAAAAAAAGAAGAAAGAAGAAGCACCCTGAGTTTTGACAGATACTCATTGTTCGTTTAACATATATCACATCATTGTTCTGAAGTTCATTCAAATCAGATTATGTAAACTGGCAACCTATAGTGAGACTGCGTCATGAAAATACAGAGGCAAAAGTTATAAATTTAATTGAAACATTTTCATTAAGTGGGTCAACTTTATTTAGAGTGTCAAATAAGTGTCATTAAACAACAATTATTCTAGCCACACTAATGTTAATTTAAAATGTACATGTTCAGCAGTGGAGATCTCTGAAACTATCAATGAAACTTCTTAAAAGTATTTATGTTGATTTAGGTAAACCAACTGCACACAAAATGTTTTCTGTGGTCACAAAAGAAGAGTATTCCTTCTCAGGCCAAAAGAATGACACTACTGGTCCAGGTGGGAGGAGAAAAAGTACGAGTAGTTCAACATCTTCTGCTCCATCACAGACATCTCTGACGAAGACAAAGTACCACCAGTCATCATATACTGCTGCTACAAAAGAATTTTGATAACGAAGACCCATATCAATTGTGGACCATTTTCACTGAATGAAAAAAATCGAGGAAGGCTTTTCAGAAGAAGTTACTCTTTTAATCTCTGAAGAATCACAAGAAAATGGTTTGTAACAGTGAAAATTCATGGTGTCAGGTATTCTGCGGGTTGCTTAAAATTTCTTCTCGAGGTTCTTGCGTAGGAAATCTACACTGACTTTCTCTAAAAAGTGAAAAACACATTTGTCAACATTAGTTTTAGAGAAATTGTAAACACCAGTTGTAGTTGTTATTTTTGCAACATCCACTAGTTGAAGACTAGGTCTTCTCAATATACGTTTCATAGTTCCTCCCAAAACATCACACAAAGATTTACCATGGCTAGTAGCATAAATGGAATGCTTAGCATTAATAGAAACACCGTTTTTGTGCTCACATAAATTTTTAAGGTTTTTCTCTACCTATATTGAGCAGTACATCCATCAGTGAAATAATCTACTTTCTTCCCTTGTGGAAAATGCTCTGCCAACCACTTATCGGTTTCTTCCTGGACAGCATTTACAAATCCTGCATAATGTTCCACAGCATCACTTGCAAAGCGGTGGTTAACTATTACCAATTTACTTTCTTCATTTACCACATAAACACTCACAGGGTACATGTTACAGTTGCTTCATATCCAGTTGTAACTTTGAATTTCATTCTGAATTACAAAACTTTAGTTTTCAGCAAAGTCCATTAACAGAATTGCTTTTAAAGGGTTAGATTCTTTTACAATATTTTCAATAATTTTGACTGATACTTAAATAAAAATGAGTGTGGTTTAAGTGCCTTTAATTTTGTTACCAACAAGTCTGTGTATTCAGCAACAGTTGCAGACCGCTTAACCAGTTCCGCCCAGTGATCTGTGTTCATCCATTGCCTGAACTCAATTTCATCATCTTTTGTAAAATAATTCCTGTTTTAATAATTCTGACAGTTTGTCATCACTGGAACTGATACCACAGTGATTAAGCATGCAATCATAATTTTCCCAGTCACACACAATAAATTTTATAAGTTCTTTGTACATTCTTCAATGTGTTCTGCATCCAAAACCAGTTTTACATTTTAGTGCATATCACACACACACAAGTGCGCACACACACACACACACACACACACACACACACACACACACACACACATACACACACACTGAATGAGTGCCTGCAGCACCAACTAAAATACATCACTTTGGTCCTAGTGAACAAAATTTAGAAGGCCATTGTTAATGTTTGGATACTCCCTTTAAAAACAAGTGTACAGTTCTCCTAAGTTTCAAAGGATGAGTCTTTTTTGCATATACACATTCTTCTGAATGCTAACTTTTGTCGTTTGCTCCTGGTAACATTCGAGTATATTCATCATTTTGGAAGAAATCAATGACAATCTTTACCACTTCATCACCAATAGCTTCCTCCTTTTTGGTTTAGGAACTAATAAAATACCAATTTCTGTTTTCAGTTTCCTTGCTTGCCAAACCACTTACTCACTAACACTGAATTCTGACGTTAAGTCTCCTTTTGACCAAGAGCCCCCAGGGGCTCGGCAGTCATTTGCTGGGTATGGGCTTGACGACCCCAGGATTCCTGAGCTTGGGACTGGTAAGTGCCGCCAGTCCCCTGTCACCATAAGCTCTGGGCATGCTTCAGCGACCACTATGCGGCGCGGCGGTGGAACGTTGTGTGTCACAGGGAAGAGGATCTTGGCTTGACTGCCCAGATCGTGAGGATGGAATAAACCTCTATAAAAAAAACCATCAATCTGAAGGTGTGCTGCTCACTGATGAGATGCATGTCTGTTGAGGTAGAACAGTTGTTAGCGAGCAACCTCTGGGGAACCTGCCACACCTCACTTGTATAAGGCTTACTCAAGCATGCAGTGCTCTGTCTGAGTGGACTTTTATTTCCCTAGGTGCTCGTGGGACTGAGATGGAACCCTCGAAATCTTCTTCTTCTCCTCCAAGTGGGAAGGATGTACCACCTGGGAGTTCTCAGACCCATTCATCAAAAAGAATGAGGGAGGCTAGTTCTCCTGATAATCAACTTGTTGGCTGTAATGGGGCTCAAGGAATCATGGATCGCAATGTCTTTGTAGTGATCAAGAGGAAGGAGGAGACGTGTGTCCCCCTTCTATATCCATAAAAGCTTAGAAGGGCTCGCTGATATCCTAAAGACTGTTAAGCAGTTGCACAATGGTTCCATGATTGTTGAGACTAACTTGGCAAAGCAGGTGGAATTTTTTAAGAAGTCATAGAAATTGGGTGAGTACGACATCATTGTCGAGTTGCATAGCTCCCTTAACTACAGCAAAGGTGTGGTAACGTGGTATGATATTATGGATATAGACATTGCTGAACTCAAACAAGAATGGACACCACACAGGATCATATATGTCGAACAAAGGACACCCAAGAACAATGAAGAGACTGAGACGACTGCCACTTTTATTGTGACCTTCAGTTCTCCAACGCTACCTGAACACATCATGGCAGATTTCCTCCAACTAAGGATCCGACCCCATGTACCTAACCCTATGCGATGCTTCAAATGCCAGCTCTTTGGCCATACAACACTGAGTTGCAGAGGTGAAGCGACTTGTGGGAATTGTGGAAAGGCAGCCCATGAAACTGGGACGGACTGTGCATCTCCAGCAATTTGTATTAACTGCCCTGGCAGCCACCCAGTCCAGAGCCGAGCCAAGCAAGAAATCAAAGAGACCAAGCGGATCCCGTACACAGAAGCCAAAAATGACTATCAAGCGAAGAAACCCTCTGTCTTTGCCACCTCTTATGCTTTGTCAGTGCAGAAACATGTTACTAAGGTCGATGCCTCGACTCAGACGACGTCCAGTGTTCCATTATCCACCTCCAGCACCTGTACTTGCAACTATATGTGCCACAGTAAAGTGAAAGACATAGCGATTCATCTGAATCACTTTCATTTCTATCACTGATGTCAGTTTTCTGTTCACAAAACTTATGACATGTTGTGCACAGTTTTTGGCCTGGTTTTACATACATTCTTTTAGCACTTAATGTTTTAGACTAAGATAAGCAAACTGACCTCAAAGATTTTTAACTGTTTGTGTTTTTTGAAAGGATCGCAATAAATTCTTTGATGACTTTCTAAAACTTTTACATAATAGTGTTTGCGATGTACAAATACAGTAGCACGTCCTTGATCTTGTGGAAAGCTTATATTGGATCGCAACAATATCAAGCCTGGTTGGTCTTCACTCAGCTCTTCTACTTTTTGTAGAGTTTTTACTAAGCTATAGGTTGTCAGATGACATAGTGTTTTTGGTAATTTTCCAACAGTGCATGAATTCACATTTTGTATTGCAATTAGCTGAGCACTAGTTCACTTAAAGCATACTTTGTACATGTGGAATGATAGGGCTGCAGCACAAACGGATATGACCTGACTCACAGAAATACAAATAGCAATTGAGGCCAAATACACTAACTGCTGCATGCGTGTTATTCTCAATAATGAATTTCAGCAATTGTTGCATTGTTTTCATGCCTATAAAGGATGCAAACAGGCTACTACTGTCTAAGAACACTTTTTACCACTGTGAGCAGGTGACTGGGCGAATACATAAATTATGTATATTACAGTCTTTAAAAAATTACTGAATAAGTCAAATAAAAGGAAAAAAACTTAATGTTAACTTGCCTGCCTAGAATGAGTTAAACTTAAATATGCTAATCTGATACTGTTGCATCTGAGGCAGTGAGACGGTGAGCAGATGAACTGACTTAAAATGACCTTTCCCATCACAGCAAAAAGTACTTTGTATTCAGATGCGTTTGTCAGTTAGCCGAAGACCCATTAAAATTTACATTTTGTTAGAAAGCTTACCATCTAGGGGATTATTTAAGACCAAAATCAGTTCCCAGCATGCTGGAGAAATGTGATATAAACATTTTTCCACATCCTCGCAATTTTGCTGAAATCGAAAATTGATAAAGACTAATATTTTTTTAAAAAATTTTCTTTGTAACTCTACTGATTCAATAACTGGATATCTGTTAAGTAATGCATTAATTAACTTCTGAAAAAATCCAAATCAAAAGCTACTTAAACACCCGAGTTATGGGCATTTGTATAGATAAATACCATCACTCACTGACATTCTTGCAGAGCCCAGTTATCAGAATATCACTACATTTAAAATTCGATATAAAATGAAGTTGAGACAAAAAAGGTTTTACAGAAGTTCTTATCTTATAAGTATAAGCAAACACCCAAAATTTTGTGAAAATCTAAGTTACAAACATTTGAATTATTGCCAGTTTTGATGTGGAATGACCCTCTACTACATCTACCTGCATACTCTGCAAACCACTGTCAAGTACACAGTTATGCACATGTTAATGTCCATTCACATATTAAGTGTCAGAAAAATGATTGCCTAAATGTCTCTCCTTTATAGACTAATGGCATTTTCCCAGTTTCTTGTCAATGAATCAACATCTGATACATATGATTGAACTAAGGGACTGATGACCTTAGATGTTAAGTCCCATAGTGCTCAGAGCCATTTTTTTGACTGAACTTACATGGTCATCCCATTTCATGTACAACAGATTGTTACTCAGGCATTTGTATGAACTGACTGATACAAATTGTGACTCACTGATATTGTAATTACAGGAGATCACATTTTTGCGTTTTGTAATATACACAACTTCCCCCCATGAGCTAAGGGCCTTGCTGTTGGTTGGGAGGCTTGTGTGCCTCGGTGATAGAGATAGCTGTACCGTAGGCCCAACCACAGTGGAGGGTTATCTATTGAGAGGCAGACAAATGTGTGGTTACTGAAGATGGGCAGCAGCCTTTTCAGTAGTTAAAGGGGCAACAGTCTGGATGATTGACTGATCTGGCCTTGTAACATTAACCAAAATGTCCTGGCTGTGCTGGTACTGTGAACATCTGAAAGCAAGGGGAAACTACATCATTAATGTTTCCTGAGTGCATGCAGCTTTACTGTATGGTTAATGATGATGGCGTGCTCTTGGGTCAAATATTCTGGATGTAAAAGAGTCCCATAGTACCCCATTCGGATCTGCAGGCAGGGACTACTAAGGAAGATGTAGTTATCAGCTGAATCGCTTCCCGGCCAAATGTTCTTTTAACCTAGGGAACAGGTGATAGTCACTGAGCGCCAAGTCAGGACTATAGGGTGGGTGGGTGATTATGTTCCACTGAAACTGTTGCAGGAGAGCAACGGTTTGCTGAGCGATGTGTGGGCGAGCGTTGTCATAGAGAATATGTATGCCCTTGCTCAACATTCCTCTTCTCCAGTTCTGAAATGCCCATTTGAGTTTTTTCAGAGTCTCACAGTACCTGTCAGCGTTAATTGTGGTCACAGCGATTCAGCTCCGACGTCGAGAGAAAAGGTTCATAACTTTATAAACAGCATGGCGACGAGCTGGTATGACATGGGGATAGAAAAACTGCCACTGAGTCTACAAAAATGCATCGAAAGAAATGGTTATTGTGTCGAAAAATAGCTAAATGTTCAAGCTTTAAACTGATGTAAACCATTGTAGAAATAAGCAGGTCTATGTACTTATAAAAACAGCAGACCTTACTTTTGGGATTACCCAAAGCAGTAATTCCAAAAGTTTCTGTGAAGACACTCTTCAACGGCATAGAAGGAGTTGCCCAACAGAAAGTTCATTAATTCAGTCTTAAAATTCACTGCTTATCTACGTGACAATGAACGTGCTCTGGTATGTTCTTGAAGACAGATGCAACCATATATCTAACTTTTGTAAAATTTACTTTTGGTCCTGGAGTTATATTTACACTTTTCACTACTTCTTGTGAAGAGGGAACTTTGGTAATGACGAAGGACATTAATCAATACATGTATTATGAAGTAGTTTTCAGAATACACAGTTTTTGGAGTCTTGGTAGGATGTTCTTGAATTAGCACCAGATATAGTTCTTAGAACAAACTGTTGCACTGCAGAGAGATATGCTGGGCAAATGTAAAATTTTTGAAGTCACTCGCTGGCCAGCACTAAGCCAAGCTAAGGCAAGTTCATGCACAATGTCTGTATTGTAATGTCAAACGATATTGCTATACATTGCTTGAGTGAGGTGTCTGAACCCCTAATTCCCCAGTATTGCAACACTGAGAAAGTACCATAACGCCATCCTTTCAACCACACATGATGGAATAACAACATACAATTCATGTGCAGGAACAACTTTCAGCATATGACCACTGACAAAGGAAACGAGCTGAAAATTTGGAACGAAAGTTTGGGAACCTGCAGCACGGTGAAGATTGCTGATGGGCCCAGAAAACCAGGCCACATTCGATCATCCTCGCCAAAGAATATCGTCATTCCACACAACAGACAGCTACAAATGCTCAGGCTTCCAAGTCCTTCCTCTATTCAATTGGAGTGACGCAGTTCCAAGGCAGGACCTGTGATACACTGACTACCATTTGCTAGATGACCAGTGACGACTACTTTCGAAATAGCATCCATCCAGGCCTGCATTACCCATTTTGGGCTGCTGTCCTCTACTCCAATGATGTAAAGATTTGGAGTCTCCTACGAAGTGCTCATTGGAGGACAGACTGTGTCTGTTCCAGGGAGGTGTGCCAGCTACTACTGCACTCCGACTTCAATCTGTGAACAGACAGCAGTATCCATGGCCTCGATCTAGTGGAGAACTCATGATGCAGCTCTGCACAACCGGAGTTGAGCTGGACAGAGTTGCTGGGAGCTTTCTGGGGCCCTACAATCGATGCCACGAGTTTGCTCTAGTAAACTGTGTCTTCGCAATATAGGCTATCACTGCCGAACAGGCAATGCTTCCCACCAGTTGGACCAGGTAACTTGTGAGGCGCTGTTCCTATTGTGCTGGTGGTCCTGATCTCTCCACTGCTCTCGAGACTGATGAGGTGGATGCTGCACTGCTTTCCAATTCTGTGTTGCACTTTTGCTGCCATCGTGACACCCATGTAGAAGATGATTTAAATGTAAAACCAAATAATAAATGTGTAAATCTCTAATGCTATCTCATTAGCGCAGAGTACAGCTGAGGAAGTAACAGACATACTACCTCAGTCACTAGCACAAAGGAAAACGAGATAGTTAGATGCAGGAGGAACATTGCTGAAAATAGTGTCTGGTATGGCAGATAACGAAGGCATGCAAAACTTAAATAACATTGTGGGAGAAATACACAGAATATCATACAAAACTGAAAACCTCAGTGGTATGGCATAAAGTTCTCAAACATGGAACAGGATGTGTTAAATAACAACATAACGGTTTGTGAGCTAACTACAGAATGAGTGCACTACACATGAAAAACATTGCAGACAATGAACGACAACCTAGAGGGAATACAGAATAGCTTGACTTTACTAAACAGAAGAATGACTGCGGCTAGGCTGTTGCAAGCATTTGCGGACAGCCTCAACGACACAAGAATAGAAGTAGCTATGCAGGAAGAAACGGTTTACCACGCCATACACAGGCAAGTGTATTCTACACTGTTACCTCCACAATATGTCTTAGCAGGATTACACCAGGCAAAAAAGAAATTTCCAGAATAACTACAACATATAGTGGAATTTACTGAAAAGAACTGGTCGCTGTTCTATCATATAGCAACAGTCGAAGTTAGTGTTGATAGAGCAAAAGTATATGTATCAGTTCACCTTCCAATAGAGGGCATGAATGCAGAATGTCAGTGTTTCATAGATGACCCACATCCAACAAACTGAGGAACTATAGGCAAGTGAGTACAAGTATGAATGCAGGAAGTGTCGATAATATCAGAGCAAAGAAAAGCTTACGTTCTCATGAGAATGTCTGACAGAATGCATTACAATTTGTCACGCCATAATGCTACAGGCTAATGCACAGGCAGGCGAAATACAGTTGATCTTAAGGAAAACAGAACTGACAGAATGCCAAAGAAGAGTGCTGGCCACAGAATCTCATATCCAGAGAGGGGGAGCACAAAGTATTTGTGTGGTTTTCTCACCAGAAATCTCAGTTATGAACTGTTACAAGAACAGAAAACAAATAGGCATGACAATGAAGAATAACAGAACAGTGATACTTTGATAGATGGTGCAAAGCTATTGTAGAAAGGAGTATAAGGGTGGTGGGGGGATCATTTTCAGTAAACATATTAAATTTAAGAAACTTGCACTTATAGAGCAATATAGTGAAGAGAAAATATTAGAAGTGAGCCGTAGTGCAATTCAAATAAAAGGGTATGCGATCAGTGTTGTAAAACATACAGTAATCATCGGGCAAACGCTCCCACTGGAGCGCAGAAAAGACGAATATTTTTCACTTTAACAGACTCTGACAGAAAAGTGAGGAACTGACTGCACCAACAGTCACTCCACCTTCCACACCAAAAATTTTGGCATACGGACATATTCGCATTCTTTTAACACACAATATTCTAAATCATTTTATCCAATCTCTCTTTGTTGTTAAACCTTTGTACTCAGCATCTCCCTTTCACTACCATTGTCTATATATGTCTCTCTCCCACTGTGTCCTTGTCTTGCCATTGATTTAAAATTTACCTACTGCCACTACCTCCTGTCTCAATTACACTACCTCCTTTTGTCTTTCTTTTCCACTGCCATTGCCTCCATCATATCTCAGCAGCTCTTAAATCTGGGGATCCAAATTATTTTTTGCTCTATATTCAAGCGTTTAAAATTTCGGTCCAAAATGCGCTCTCCCCTATACCTACGTGTTAAAGTTCGCCAGTGTTGTAGAGTGAGGGTGTTTCCACACCCCCAAAGTCTATATAACGTCTACACTCACCTGTATCTGTCGTTTCCACTTTCTTCTGTCTCTCTTTGGCTCCCACTGCTATTATATCTTTATCTTTCACTGCCACTGTATCTCTCACACTATCACTGTTTCCTCTCTCTTTCTCTCCCACTGGCAATATCTCCTCTCTCTTTAGCACAGTCACTGTCTCTCTACTACTCTTCTTTAACAGAAAAAAGTGCAAGTATGTCCGCATGCCAAAGGTTTTGATAAGGAAGGCGGAAAGAGGATTGAGGAAGCTGGTTCCCTACTTTTCTTTTAAAGAGAAACGAATTGCCTTTTTGTGCTCCAACAAGGGAATTTTTCCCCTGGCTCCCTTTTTTCCCTGCTACAGCAGGAGGTGATGCTTATAAAAAGTGGATTCCATAGATAGTAAAGTTTTGACTGTTGATGTATGTACTTTCACACACATAAACAGCAAATAAATATAAGGGTAACACATAACTGTTTGCTTGAAATTTTTTTCTTGATACTTCGCTCATCGACAGAAAATCATCGAAAAAGGCCAGCTTATGATATGCACCTCAAAACAGTAGCAATATTACCATAAATGTTTTACTGAATTTGCAGTGTTTCCAGTTTTACATAATTTTTTGCAGCCATTTTAAGATCTATTCAGGCATATGAAGACTCTCTTTAGTCCATTTTTTGTCACTGCAGTACCACTCTGATCATAAAGTTTTATTGGTGAAACAATGCTGACTAAAAACATAGTTTGGTGGCCTCAGAACCTTTGTGAAAACTCTAGAACCTTTGGCATGTGTTACTTACGTCAGTTAAAACTACATTTATGCCTTAGACCACAGTGCATAAGTAAGGTAACTTTGAACCTCTGTTCCTCGGTAATGGATAATGATAGGGAAAACAGTTTTAAGGTCCTATCAGATCATGTTAAGAACATATGGTAAAATTTCGACGATTTGCCTGGTACTTTTGGTACCCAAAAATTATGGTTTCTTGTGTATCTTGATAAAGGATATAGATTTTCAAAATCGGGAAACTGGCGTTTATAGATGAAAGTATAAGAAACTTGAGGCATTTTCTATGGTTAGTTACTTACATAATTGCGGCACATGCTGCAAAAATGAAAAAAAACGATAACTTTGCCGCTCTATGTCTTGGACACAGATAATGATATCGAAAAAGTATCGAAGTATCTCGAGAATATCATGTCTCGACGATCTGCAGTGAACATAAATTATAGAAGTGACCATCCCGACAATTGGTACTTTTCATATCCAGAAATCATGGTTTTTTGGTGTATTCTCAGGAGCCATCCATCAACAAACGGTGCTTTTGTAAGCCACCTAAAGTCCATGCTAGACCTTACCTAACACAAAAGAGCCAACCAATTTGCCCAATTCGTCTGGGCTGGAGAAAGTGTGTACTGTTTAATTTTGACCTTGTTGTGAAGGATAGCAATAGATTGCATGTTCTTCTGATAGATATACAAATGGTTGCTCAGCCAAGGGCTTTCTAAAACTCCTGACCTCTGACCTCTTATCTCTGTGACAAATAGAAATCGAGGTATGATCCCCTGAAAAGTCGCATTTGCGATCGTCACTTTTGAAAACATATTGGTATCATGTACTCTTGTGCATGGAACAGTAGTACAGGATGTTTATAAATTAGTTATGCAAAAGTAGCCTTTAATTGTGAAGAAGGTAAATAAGTTACAGAAATGTTTGATACAGTACTGAATGCAGTATGTGTTTAAGTTTCATTTACAAATGTTCAATGTAGCTACCTTTAGCAACACGACAAATGTCCCAACTGTAATCAGTATCCTCCCAAATCCTATGAAGAAAGCCTTGTCAAATGAGGTCGGTCGTGGCGCTCCAGAACCGACACAAACCCAACACTGGTATGGCTCGATGTTGATGCAATCTTTGCCTGGTCACACTCTATGCTGTACCCCGGATCTCTGTCAGTACTGTTGCCCGGCCCATCCACAATAACCATGGTATCTTCGTTAGTAAAGCCACTACATAGTGAACCTAAATCCTCTGTAACCTGCCCCAGTCCAGCACTAGGTTTGAAAAAACTTGTGACCTGGTATTCTGACCCTAATTCATCCTGCAGAAGTTGGCCCACACCCCTAGCATGCGAACTACCTAGCAACAAGACTTTCTTTCTCTTTGCAGACTTCCCTACATTCTTATTCAATTTGCTGCTGAAAGCTTGTTGAGCCCTGTCCACATCTACTTCTGTGAGAAGCTCATCAGTTTCTGACTGAGGCAACAGGTCAAACCTATTTTATACATTAATAACAAAGCTGTTAGAAGAATTTCTTCCTTGTGCCTGTTGCCACTTCCCACCCCTGTTTACCCTTCTCCCCCATTAACCTGCCCAGTTCTCGCCTAGCCTCATCTAACTCAGCCTGAAGAGCAGCAATTTTCCCCTCCTGTTCCACAATCTTTCTATCTCTACTGCATAGCCTATAGAACCACTGATGAGTCTCGCTCATTTTACCAATTCTCACGCCACTACAATCGCCCCAATGAAAAAAGTTACTAAATCCATCGCACCAGACCCCGGAGCTAATGATTCTACGGCACTTCAGGCACTTTACACTCATGGTACAAATCGATTTTAGTGACAAAAAGACCATTAAGTTAGCGGAAAACAATAAAAATACGTGTACGAAAAATTAGGCCTATGCGCGACAATGTAAACAGTGGTCCAGAAGTTTATTACTGGAAATTACTTAAGAGATGACGATACTCTACAGATATAAAGGGACAGCAAACGTATTTAGCACACTATTGGGGAAATGACCTTCCCGTTTTCTTAAACATATCTACATGAAACTCAGATAATTTTTCGTTGTCACTTACTCTTAAAGCTTGCAACAGTTCTAATTAGTAGGGTTTGAATAACTGGCATTTCTGAAATACCTTCTATACTGTAACACTAGCCATATTCAATACTAAGTTGGCACATCTCTTTGATGTACTCAGACAAGGAATGTAAGAGTGCCAAACTTGATCAATTGCTGTGTCAGAGACTGCTGGCTGACCCTGACCGAGCATTCTATGCGAGGTACACAGCCATTACAGTGAAAAGATTTTATCAGTTAATAACAGTTTGTCTTTGAGATGGTGGCTTGCAATATGTAGTCATGAATTGTCCCTAAACTGTGGTAGCGGATTTGGATTCATGAAATCATAAACAACACTGCACATGCCTTGCTTAGTTATATTATTCCATGATGACTGTTTGCACGTGCCAGCTAGCGGGAACGTCAGGAATTAACAATTTAGTGGGAATGAAATATACTGCAGCCAGTGCTGTATCAAACATTTCTGTAATTTATTTGCCCTTTCCACAGTTGAAGGCTGCTTTTGTCGAACTAATTTATAAACACCCTGTATATAGACCAATTTCTACCGATGTAATCCATTGCCTCAATAGATTCAATAACATAATTAGGCAGACTGGTCCCAATGACCTTACTATAATCGGGAACATTAAAACTGATGCAGACTCCAGTAGCATCGTTAAAATGAAACTCTTGGATACATTAAGTTCTTATCTCTTAGAAATATTGTTTCCATTGACACCAGGATTTCAGCTTCTAGTGCTACCAGGGTAGGTTGTGAAATGTAATAATTAACAAAACTGCAGAAGATACATAACAACATACACTTTCATTACATAGGTCACCTTGTATAACAGACAGAATGCAGAAAATCATCTCGTAATAAGAAAGCAAAAACGTCTGAAAAGAAACAGGTTTTAAATAACAGTAATATTAATTTACTTAACATTAAACTAGTTGAGAGGAGATGGGATATAATCTATCATGTTAAAGGGTCACATAGGAAAATGGGATGTGTTTTACACTATTCTGCAGAGACACTTCGATTCCTGCTGCACCATTAAAATATGTAGGCATGTTCAATACACACTCAGAGTGGCAGAAATAACCATCTCAGACTTTCAGCCAATATAGCACAGCTAAAATAATCCTTTAAAGCTGAACTTTCAGCTCTTAAAAACAGGTGTGCAGTATTGAATTATCACTGCCCACTAAAAGCCTTGGGCTCCTTGAAGCTGATCAATAAGTATCGAAAGTCTCCACAACTAGTGATAGCAAAACCTTACATATTATACATGGTGGTAATATTATAAGAGACTCAAAGTCAGTATGTTGTTGTTGTTGTTGTTGTTGTTGTTGTTGTTGTTGTGGTCTTCAGTCCTGAGACTGGTTTGATGCATGCTACTCTATCCTGTAGAAGCTGCTTCATCTCCCAGTACCTACCGCATCCTACATCCTTCTGAATCTGCTTAGTGTATTCATCTCTTGGGCTCCCTCTACGATTTTTACCCTGCACACTGCCCTCCAATGCTAAATTTGTGATCCCTTGATGCCTCAGGACATGTCCTACCAACCGATCCCATCTTCTAGTCAAGTTGTGCCACAAACTTCTCTTCCCCCCAATTCTATTCAATACCTCTTCATTAGTATGTGATCTACCCATCTAATCTTCAGCATTTTCTTTTGTAGTACCACATTTCAAAAGCTTCTATTCTCTTCTTCTCCAAACTATTTATCGTACTCGATGTTAACAAATTTCCCTTCTTCAGAAACGCTTTCCTTGCCATTATTAGTCTACATTTTATATCCTCTCTACTTCGATCATCATCAGTTATTTTGCTCCCCAGATAGCAAAACTCCTTTACTTCTCTAAGTATCTCATTTCCTAATCTAATTCACTCAGCATCACCTGACTTAACTCGACTACATTCCATTATCCTTGTTTTGCTTTTACTGATGTTCATCTTATATCCTCCTTTCAAGCCACTGTCCATTCCGTTCAATTGCTCTTCCAAGTCCTGTGCTGTCCCTGACAGAATTACAGTGTCATCGGCGAACCTTAAAGTTTTTATTTCTTCTCCGTGGATTTTTCTTTTGTTTCCTTTACTGCTTGCTCAATATACAGATTGAATAACATCAGGGAGAGGCTACCCCCTGTCTCACTTCCTTCCCAACCACTGCTTCCTTTTCGTGCCCCTCAACTCTTATAACTGCCATCTGATTTGTGTACAAATTGTAAATACCCTTTCGCTCCCTGTATTTACCCCTGCCACCTTCAGAATTTGAAAGAGAGTAATCCAGTCAACATTGTCAAAAGCTGTCTCTAAGTCTACAAATGCTAGAAACGTAGGTTTGCCTTTTCTTAATCTAGCTTCTAAGATAAGCCGTAGGGTCATTATTGCCTCGTGTGTTCCAGCATTTCTACGGAATCCAAACTGATCTTCACTGAGGTCGGCTTCTACCAGTTTTTCCATTCGTCTGTAAATAATTTGCGTTAGTATTTTCCAGCTGTGACTTATTAAACTGATAGTTCAGTAAGTTTCACATCTCTCAACACATGCTTTCTTTGGGATTGGAATATATTCTTCTTGAAGTCTGATGGTATTTCGCCTGTCTTATACATTTTGCTCACCAGATGATAGAGATTTGTCAGGACTGGCTCTCCCAAGGCTGTCAGTAGTTCTAATGGAATGTTGTCTACTCCCGGGCCTTGTTTCGACTCAGGTCTTTCAGTGCTCTGTCAAACTCTTCACACAGTATCATATCTCCCATTTCATCTTCATCTACATCCTCTACCATTTCCATAATATTGCCCTCAAGTACATTGCCCTTGTAAAGACGCTCTATATAGATCTACTCCTTCCACCTTTCTGCTTTCCCTTCTTTGCTTGTAATTCGTTTTCCATCTGAGCTCTTGATATTCATGCAAGTGGTTCTCTTTTCTCCAAACGTCTCTTTAATTTTCCTGTAGGCAGTATCTATCTTACCCCTACTGAGATAAGCCTCTACAGCCTTACATTTGTCCTCTAGCTATCCCTGCTTAGCCATTTTGCACTTGCTGTCGATCTCATTTTTGAGACATTTTTATTCCTTTTTGCCTGCTTCATTTACTGCATTTCTATGTTTTCTCCTTTCATCAATTAAATTCAATATTTCTTCTGTTACCCAAGGATCTCTACTAGCCCTCGTCTTTTTAGACTTTTTACCTAGTTGATCCTCTGCTGCCTTCACTACTTCTTCCCTCAGAGCTACCCATTCTTCTTCTACTGTACTTCTCTCTCCCATTGCTGTTAGTTGTTCCGTTATGCTCTCCCTGAAACTCTGTACAACCTCTGGTTTAGTCAGTTTATCCAGGTCCCATCTCCTAAAATTGCCACCTTTTTGCAGTTTCTTCAATTTGAATCTACAGTTCATAACCAATAGATTGTGGTCAGAGTCCACATCCGCCCCTGGAAATGTCTTACAATTTAAAACCTGGTTCCTATATCTCTGTCTTACCATTATATAATCTATCTGAAACCTGTCAGTATTTCTAGGTTTCTTCCATGTATACAACCTTCATTTATGATTCTTGAACCAAGTGTTAGCTGTGATTAAGTTATGTTCTGTGCAAAATTCTACTAGGTGGCTTCCTCTTTCATTTCTTCCCCCCAATCCCTATTCACCTACTACGTTTTCTTCTCTTCCTTTTCCTACTGTCGAATTCCAGTCACCCATGACTATTATATTTTCGTCTCCCTTCACTATCTGTATAATATCTTTTATCTCATCATACATTTCTTCAATTTCTTCGTCATCTGCAGAGCTAGTTGGCATATAAACTTGTACTACTGTAGTAGGCATGGGCATCGTGTCTACCTTGGCCACAATAATGCGTTCACTATGCTGTTTGTAGTTGCTTACCTGCACCCCTATATTTTTATTCATTATTAAACCTACTCCTGCATTACCCCTATTTGATTTTGTATTTATAACCCTGTATTCACCTGACCAGAAGTCTTGTTCCTCCTGCCATCGAACTTCAACTAATTCCCACTATATCTAACTTTAACCTATATATTTCCCTTTTTAAATTTTCTTATCTACCTGCCCGATTAAGAGATCTGACATTCCACACTCCGATCCGTAGAATGCCAGTTTTCTTTCTCTTGATAACAACGTCCTCTTGTGTAGTCCCCGTCTGGAGATCCGAATGGGGGACTATTTCACCACCGAAATATTTTACCCAAGAGGACGCCATCATAATTTAACCAGGGAGTCCTGTCATGGAACCTTTGCCCAACATAAATATTTACTAATAATATCCTTATATTTTTATAACCTTATATTTTTTGAAATAAACCAAAGTAAACAAGAGTAGTGATACACATAATTATGACACTACAAGAAATGTCAACTACGTCAGGCAAAGGATAAAATTAAAAATAACTAGAAATAGTCCTTATATTAACAGGTAGATGTGTTTCAACAAGCTAGCCCAACTTTAAAAATTTTTGAAGGAAAACTGTACCACAGGCAGTTAAAAGACTTCCTAATAAATAAGTGTTTGTATTCATTGAGTGAAATTGTAATGTTCTTTAAAAAATGTATGTATTTGTTAGCTAATGAATATCAAATGCACAATGATTGTGTTGTGCAGATTTATTGTGTGATGTGTTGTTGAGCAAATGAAGTGCTTAATCATGTTACGGTACTCAAAAAAAATTCAACAATTAATCTGGAAAACCAATACACAGTGCCTATAATGAAATCAATCCCTCTGAATTTTTTTTATCTAGTCTTGTCAGCACCAAGTTCTATAGCCCTGTACAGTAGACTGACAAAATCATGTGGGCAAATAAACAATGAAAATTTTCCTTAGCTCTAGAGTTGCAATGGATGTAATATTGGTATTCTGTTCTCTCCACAGTTTGAATAGAAAATATTCAATCTTGGCACAATAAGTGCAATGAGGGCCATAAAATACCTTCATACAAATAAAATCAGTAGGTAAGGTGATTAATGAATAACCCTGCAAATGTTTAGTGAAAATACTGGATATTGGCTCAACTCTGTGCAATGCTGCCCGCATTGCAACTGTTACAAACATTACTATTTTTCTGTTCCTGACACATTAATATTTTCCTGATTCTGATTGAAAAATGATTTCCTTTAGAAAAATATTCGATGGATTTAAACAAACATGATATGGAAGAGGTACTGATAACAGCATATGCTAAGACCGAATGCTTCAGTTCGAAAACTGTATTCAAAATGAAGTTTCACTTTCACAAAATCTGATACGATACATTTTACATTAACTTCAGAATCAGTGAACTTCCCATCTGTTCTACAATTCTCACTTACTGTCCCAATTAAATATTGGATTGTTACATAAGAAAACGTCTGACATCGTTTGACACAATAGATTCCATAATTTAACTACTCTGTATCAGGATAACCAAACACACAAAATATTACAAATATTATATACCTAATCAACGCATACATTCAGTCTGATGGAAAATGCTTGGTTTCTACATTCAAGGGTCAGTATTCTAAAATTCAGCCAAAATTAAATATTGCATTGCTGCATACTTAAAATAAAATATATATAATTTCATTAGGTTACAAATTTGTGCCAGTTGCTTTCCCTTTGAGTAACAGTATAAATTCATTACTCTTCTATAATTGCCATGGACAGTGTTCAATATTTGTTAATTATCAGCATCACTTCAATTCTTGATAATCTTATAGCCTCAGAAATTAATAATACTCTTTTTGCACTTTTATACAAATAAGTATGACAGAACATTTACTGACTCTGAGTGAGCATAAACTATCATTCGTCACTTCATTTTATAAAAATTGTATTACGCTGCATTCATAGACCAACCACTGAATTCTCACAGTTAGTCACTAGATTTAAGTCCTTCATCCTACATACAACAGAGGGCAACTGCAACTGTTACTGTGATCCTGCTTACACACAGTTCTGTCACTCGGGCAACATCTTTTTCAGTGGTGTCGAAGATATAATCTCTTCTACATAATGACAAACGTTTCAAGACATTTTTCATAAATTGTAATACAAAATCGGGCTCCTTGTACAAGTGGACCCCTCACAAACTCTAAGCTTCAAGTTCTCATTTGCAGCATTTACTATCGAGAATATTAAGGAGCGACTGTATAAACATCAATGACTGGAGATCAATTTTGATGCTAGTTCACAAACTGAACTCTGTTCAGAACTCTGCTCTATTATATGACATTAAACTTGGATCCCCCAAAGGAGGTTCAGTGTCGATCTAAGATAGCAAGAAACTTGCCTGGCAGCACCCCATAAATCGGCTATAGTCACGATTATCATGCTTCGAACACAGACATTAATCATACATTGTAGATACACAGTACTTATAATCGAAAGTGTTCCGTTCTGAAGATGGAGAAAGTAAACAGAAAACGAACCAGTCTTCGAAATTCTTCCTACATAAAAGAGAGTTTTTGTTGGAAATCGTGTTGAGCCAATATAATGACACAACAGAAGACAAAAAAATCTGATAACGTTACTACAACCAACATGGAAAAGATGTAACATTTTTTTAAAAGACATTGTTAATAAATTATGCGCTCATTGAATTGTAACTCCTGTTAGATTCATTTTCTGTTGGTTCTGGACTTTCTTCATGAAAAGATTTTCATCTTGAAGTTACATGAGACGCTGTTATACATTTTACTATGGTCTGATTAAGCTTAGCATCTGAGACTGCTTGTACCATTAACGAAAATCATCAGTGACGATTCCTATATATTTCTGCTTTTTTGACAACACAACATATGATGGAGATATGGTTACAGTCCACAGCACCTAAAATACCAGGAAATCATTATGTCTGGTAAAAACCGCCCAGCGTTTTCGTCATGTTATTTTCTTTCATAGGTATTTTGATGAATTCTTTCTTCAATCAGACAATGCAAGCAGATACCTCAAGGACAACTCTGCAAGCTGTTGCTAGATCTGTTTGAACAAATCGCCAACTGTCCTCTGAAAGCTTCCTGTAGTGCAAAATCTCAGTGTTAAAAGTAGCATGCATATTGCAATCAGTGGCTCCTTTCTTTACATGGTTTCAGCGGATTCATACTTCTTCAACCCTAGTTCTAACAGCTGCACAATATTTATTTTACAAGCTAAAATGATTTATCACTTAATTTCAAGAATTAGTTCGCCCTTTGTCATCCTTAGCAGGCACATTGGAATACTCAGATATCTGCAAAGTAAAAGAAAGAAAACCATATACCTTAATTCAGATCGTGTAAGTTTCTTGCACATGAAATGCTACCCACCACAATGTAACTGCTTCACAAACTAGCACGCCAGAAAAGATGGCTCTGAGCACTATGGGACTTAACATCTATGGTCATCAGTCCCCTAGCACTTAGAACTACTTAAACCTATCTAACCTAAGGACAGCACACAATACTCAGTCATCACGAGGCAGAGAAAATCCCTGACCCCGCCGGGAATCGAACCCGGGAAGCCAGAAAAGAGAGGAGAAGTACGTGTTAAAGTAAAAGAGAAGGTTTTTGACGATATTTCTTTGTTATTTACGGACAGTGTAACCTGCTTCAAGTATGTTAGTTAATGTAACTAGTGGAGATAATGTAGATCCTGAAAGTGACATTAAACATGAAATCGATAACAAACAACTGTGTTATGACAATGTTGGTAGTGTTACTGAATCAAATGACAACATATCATAACAGCAGGAGCAGAGGTGCCCTGAAGTGGTGCTAGCCAACAAATGATAGGCGAAATAATGGGTAGCAGGTGCACGATTATCGATCGTATTTTCCAGTGCGAGAGAATGACGTTGCGCCAAGGCGACGGCAAAAAGAGGATAAACGTAAAAAATGGTACAGAATCCCAGAATCTGTTAAACAAAATGCTGTCTGTGAAAGGGCTAACGTACTAGGTGGGAAGTAGTAATTTGAAAGCACTACCCTTTGTACGTGTTATAACTAAACAGACAGGGATTATAAGTGAGGAACAGAAGAACGTAGCAACAACAGATGAAACGAGCTACATAGAAATCTGTACATTTAACGCAGGTTTAGGGGAGTTTTTGGACAGACTAAAACAAAATAAGCGCTGTATTCCAGACGAAATGGGTGATGTACTAGCGGAAAATGTGACAGAACCTGATTGTCAAAAAGTCTTTAGCAAACAAGTTGAAGTCGAGTCATTTCTGGGGAAGGATAAAGCTTCAGAATTACGGGACATTACTGATAGTGTAGAAGAAATACTAGCATCTATAAATGACGACGTTTGTGAAGCTATGTGAGAGAGGCAGGAAAATGGTGACCAAAATGGGGGTCAGGAAACTAATTGTGAAAAAATGGAAGACAGAGAGGAAAGGGGGAATAACGAAACGCCGGAAATTTTTTTTGAGCTCTCATTAGTGGATAGAATAGTTAGAAGGAGGAGAAAAACAATGAGTGTAATTCTGCAAAAATGTGTGTAATTTCTGGAAACAGGGAAGATTTTGATAGGAGGGCAGTTGTGAACGATTTGTTGGAGGAGGGTTCTGACACTGGCAATGAAAGGAAGGTGTTGAATCAGCAAGTAATTAGTCTGCAAATGTGAAATAAATAAGTACACTGTTTAACAGATAGTGGCAGTGATTTATGTGCTGTGAGTAAAAGTTGGTTAGAATCTTTGCCAAATAGAAATGGGCTTCTAATAATGCCAGTACAGATCTAGAATTATTTTGTTTGCAGATGATACAAACATAGCAATAAGTAACAACTCAAGTACAGATTTAGAAATGTCTATTAATAAAGTTTTCCGAACATTAACAAATGGTTTAAACGTAATTCACTTTCATCAAACTTTGAGAAGAATCGCTATATGCAGTCCAAAACCTTTAAGAGATTTCATTCCAGCATGCACATAACAGATGAAGACATGTAAATTGAAGAGGCTGATAGTGTTAAATTTCCGGGGGATTCACTCTCAATGACAAATTCAGTTCAGAAGGGCATACCACAGAATTACTGAAGTGACTGAACAAGTCTGTATTTGCTCTGAGAATTATGTCAGATGTAGGAGATACAAATATGAAAAACTTGCATACTTTGCTTACTTTCATTCAATGATGTCATATAGGATCATATTCTAAGGTAACTCGTCAAAGTTAGGAAAAGTTTCTAGCATGTGAAAGCATGTAAACAGACTCATTTGTGGTGTAAGTGCAAGACAATCATGTAGAAAGCTGTTCAAAGAACTTTGTATTCTAACCACCGCTTCTCAGTATATTATTTCTTAATGAAATTTGTTGCAAGTAATATGTCTCTATTTTCAACCAATAGCTCAATACATAGTATCAATACTAGGAATAAGAACAATTTACATAAAGACCTGAAATCACTTACCTTGGTCCAAAAAGAGGTCCAGTATTCAGGAACACACATTTCCAATAAATTGCCAGCAACCATTAAAAGCTTGATTTCAGATAAAGCACAGATTAAATAGAGTTTGAAAGAATTTTTAATAGGCAACTCCTTCTACTCTATAGATGAATATCTCGACAGGGACTGTTAGGTGAGCTTAAATAAAAGTGTCTATTAGATTTCAGTTTTGACAGCTCTTGGTCCCAACAGTGCATAATATGTTTCATTCTCACAGGGTATTAAGTCTGTAAATATCAGTAGTTTCACTTTATTGTAATGTACTCACATATTTTGACAATCTTCTGACAAAGGATCAAGGTAGTGAGTCTTACATTCATATAGTTTATGTTTTTTATTTTAGATTTTCACATCCACGAGAACCTTGTTATTTTTGGATCTATGGTACGAAAAATGGATCTAATCTAATGACTTTGCAGGCAATATTAATATTAAAATTAGAATTTTTTTAGATGATACAGTTATCTATAATGAAGTACTATCTGAAAGAAGCTGCTTAAATATTCAGTCATATCTTTATAAGATTTCAAAGTGGTGCAGAAATGGACAACTTACTTTAAATTCTCAGAAGTGTAAAATTTTGCACTTCACGAAACGAAAAATACATAGTATTCTGTGACTATAATATCGATGAGTCACTATTGAAATTGGCCAATTCATACAAATACCTGGGTGTATCACTTTGTAGGGGTATGAAATGGAGTGATCTCATTCATCAGTAAAGCAGATGGTGGACTTGGGTTTATTGGTAAAATACTGGGGAAGTTCAATCAGCCTAGTAACTTGTACAATGTGATGTACCCTCTGCCATGTACCTTATGTGATTTACAGAGTAGAAATGTATATGTAGATGTTTATTGTGGTGAGAGGGTTGCCCACAGGCACAAGTGCAACTGGGGTGTAGTGTCCATTGTTCAATATTGCGAGCTGATATGACATGAGTGGAATCAGGTCTAGACTACAAAATAAGGCACTGCTTTCACGCCATGCATGAGCAGAGTTATACCCACTGGTCGTTGGCGGAAGACTCGCCTTAGCACAAATTGTTGCCATGGACTTGTGGGTAGCCCTGCTCCAAATATACTTAAAATGTTGCTCTTCTTTGCTTCCTCCAGTGCTGGCAGCTTTAGGTGAGTAAAATTCATGTGATAGAAAGAACTGCATCATCTAATAATCAACTCAGCTATCCACTTGGGAACCAATCCTAAGTCTATTTGGGTCCCTTACAGCAATTTCTTCATAGGTAATACTTTTTAACCTAGCAAGAGTGTATTCCTAACGCTTTTTCATTGAAAATGGAAGTCTGAAATTTAATAACTAACGTATGGCCATAATTTTTTATGTCAAGTATCACTATGTTCCGGCTGTTACTACTTAATCATAAGTCATACATTTGCCCCCTTTCTTGTTTCCTCCATTCCTTTTCATACCATAAAATATGTTATGCTTTTTCTTCTTTCTCGCACATTTAATGGTCACAAATCATTTATCTCGTTCTTTTTCCCCTCTTGTTCTCGTTTTACTCTTCTTCTGTTACCATGCATTTCCACTGCCTATATACTCTCTCCAGTATTCTAGTCCTCTTACTAACATTAGCATTATTTCAACCTGTTTTTCTGTAACCTCCCCTTCCTAATTGACCTACTGGATTGCGATATAATTGACTGTGATCACTTATGCCTAACGAAATTTTACAATGAATAAGACTATCGTTACCGAAGAAAAATAACACTGGTTAGTAGGAGGAAAGTATACAACAGGAATAATCTATTCTAAACCGAATCTAAATACTGATTATAATGTTTAAATGGTTGGAATATAGGGAAACCACTCACGAACCAGACAGTGGGGAAAAGGGTGCCATCTAATATTTAATACAAAAAAATACTGATAATACAAAAATTCTAATTAGTTAAAAAGAGTATAATTAAACACTCGCCAGCCCACTAAAGCAAAGGATCTCCAGAATCTTAAGAAAGTAAATGGCAAAGAAATTTAAGCAAATAATCACTGGTGTAGCAACAGAAGGTTGTCAGGCTTTTCCACAATACAATAGTTCATGAGAAAATAAATGAATCAGAAAGCACTGAGTTTGCAGTTACTTATTCAGAAATACGAAATATTGAATGTGAAGTTCAATGAAGTTATTGGTTAAATACATGACTCGTGCTAACTAAAACTTTGTTATGTAAAAAATGACTTTCAGTAACCTCAGTGTAACATAATGCAAAATTTAGAAAAAGGCAAGCATTTACTTTTGATTATTGAAAGATTGAATTGAATTTACTAAGCAAATGAGCAACTCATTTTACTTTTAATATAACAACAATAAAATGCATACCAAGCCAGCAGAAGTTACTTGCTAAGCTAAATACTGAATGAATGAAATTGGGCACTCTTAATTTGTCCTGTATCTTTAGTTAATTAGTACTGCCACTGCAATTGTACATTATTTTAAGTGAACAAAGTTAATACTGAAAACTGCACATTTCTTAAGCTTCTATTATACAATAGAAGAATGAACAGTTACAGAGGCACAAAATTTAGACTGAAACTGGTCATTAGCAAACAAACAGAACTGGCAGAAAATGATCAATCAGTTTTCATATTTTAGAACCACTTGGTGATTGCACAGAAAGGAAAGGCCCTGCTAGATGATAATATCTGAGGACAATGACAACACAGGTTCCCTACAAGTTATAACTAGTTCAGGTTTTTAATTAAGTTAGTCATACTTTGTGAAAGAAGTTCCACTGGGTAACGCTACAAGAGTATGTAGCATTACACAGATAATCGTCCATATAGCCCTCGAAATCTTTAAGAAATAATCTTGTGGAGATGTCCATTACAGTCGGATATACCTTGTGTCACGTGAGAGTGGGAGAGTAAAAACAGGTTGTAACCCATGACGACGTCATCTCAAGTCGAGATTTTTTGTTGTGAAATCTTTGCTGAGTGACTGACTCAGTATACATGTAAATCATTTCTAAAGTTTATTAGTTATTTATGCACTAAATAATTTAATTAAGTATAATATGTTTTAGGATCAATAGGTAATGAGTTTTTATGAGATGGATATAAATGTGTTTCGACATAGCAGATCACAATGCTGCGTTATGTGTGATATTTTTCTCTTTCAGAAGAATGATACCATCTCAGTTGCTCGAGTTCACAGACAAGTCGTAGTCGGGTGCGGGTCCTCTGTAATTTTTATGAATGGACGTAGAACTGATAATTCACAACCTGGAGTTGGTTTAGAAAATATTCTAGGGAACCACAGCTAAACTTTGTTTCAAACAAAGCGCGCACGGACTTTGTAAATTGTCGCGAAGTTTGAGATACGCGGTAGGCTATCGCGCGTTACAGTCACGTAAAGGATTAAGCAGAAAACGAACTACTCTCGTTGTGAATGACATTTGGAACCAATGGGTTTTGTTTCAGCTCCTTGGGATCAAAAAACTTCATCTGAAGTTCAAACTTTACAAACTGTGTCATGTTCCTTCAGTTTGGTAGAATGATAGACATTATAGTCTACACTACTATTTACCTTTTTTTTCAAAAAGAGAGCACTTGCCTTTTTCTTTTAGAGGAATGTTTCTGCTTCAGTCATCAATCTTCTCAAAACGGAGATAAGGATGACACACACACACACAGCACTACATCATCGTGATCAACCACACACATGTGCCCCCTTTCTCCCTCACTTTTTGTGTTGAAACCCTGAGGTATAGTCGCGGTACGATGAAGGGAAAAAGAAGAGGAGAAGAGGGAGAAGAAAAGGAAGAGAGGGCCAAAAAGGGGAGGTCACAATTATATCTTTTTACACTTAACAGTCTTACAGCTGTGCAAACAATGAAGAATGTAGCTAGCGGCAATGCTGAGCTATTGCTGTTGCCCTTCCTGCTGGTTGAGAACCCTGAGTCGTCTCCAGAGCTATCGAAAAGTATGGGACAAACAATAGTTAGAGCTGCAGTTTCCTCTGCTTTTCCACTACTATCGTGCTCTCAGTACTCTTGGGTTAACGAATTAGGCGCACATACACTGGCGCGATCACAGCTGCACACTGTGTCTGTGGGTGCGCCCAACAATCGTTTCCACACTATTTGTCACTCAAGCTGCTCTACTTCCTCTCTTCTCGCAGCATGACAGAGACTATCCATATGCATTGATGATCAATGGCACAGTTACTACCATTCCGTCGTTGCTATCGATACATTAAAATTAAAGTTTCCTTCGCTATTGCCCAGCAGTTTATAATATTTACATTATAATTACTATATACTATATACATTCAGAAATAAATACACTATTACATCCATTACATATTAACTATGGTTTCTGCAATGCAGCTTACATGTTTGGAATCAGAAATACAGCACAATTTATCAATGGATATTAAATGCGAAAAAATTTTGAATGGTGCAGAAGCTATTTAATGTGCATATTCGGCGTTACATTCCTTGTGACCAGTATTGCCCCAGGAACGCTACCTGAAACGCACATATGCCACCTGACTCTGTCTCCCATTACCTTACTTGGTTTTAAATCTAATCTTTGCCTTCTCCAACAAATCTACAAACTAGCCTTCTATTAAGTTTGCAAAAAGTGCGACAGGGTGGATTGCGCCTTTCAGATGAGATCCTTCGATTCCACTTAGCCAAGAGTCATGATGCGTAATGACTATAGTTCCAGTGCTTGCACTATGCAAGTCTTATCTTTAATTACTTTTTAATGGATTCTTATACTGCTTCCTCGGTCTGGTTATTGTTCTTGGCGATTTCATTCACCCTTGTTTCCATTTAGTTACAGAGTTCATCACATTTTTTTGCGTGTTTAAACTGCGGACTCCTTGATTTTGGTGACATCACTATACACTATGTCGTAAATCTACTTCAGCGCTTTTCTTTCTTATAGAAACCTTTACTCAATAGAAACCTTTACTCGTTTCTTCATCGAAGGTAGTGACTGTTTCAGACTGAGTTTAAATTTCTGCTTCCAGTTCAGAAATTATTTACTGATCGTTTGCTCCAAATAAGAACACCGTGAATTCATTGTCCCAGGAAGGGGAAACTTTATTGACACATTCCTGGGGTCAGATACATCACATGATCACACTGACAGAACCACAGGCACATAGACACAGGCAACAGAGCATGCACAATGTCGGCACTAGTACAGTGTATATCCACCTTTCGCAGCAATGCAGGCTGCTATTCTCCCATGGAGACGATCGTAGAGATGCAGGATGTAGTCCTGTGGAACGGCTTGCCATGCCATTTCCACCTGGCGCCTCAGTTGGACCAGCGTTCGTGCTGGACGTGCAGACCGCGTGAGACGACGCTTCATCCAGTCCCAGACATGCTCAATGGGGGACAGATCCGGAGATCTTGCTGGCCAGGGTAGTTGACTTACACCTTCTAGAGCACGTTGGGTGGCACGGGGTACATGCGGACGTGCATTGTCCTGTTGGAACAGC
Source organism: Schistocerca cancellata (assembly GCF_023864275.1). NCBI lineage: Eukaryota > Metazoa > Arthropoda > Insecta > Orthoptera > Acrididae > Schistocerca > Schistocerca cancellata. The sequence goes on from NC_064630.1 coordinate 196,580,488, forward strand.
AAATTCCCTTGCCGGTCTAGGAATGGTAGAACGATGGGTTCGATGACGGTTTGGATGTACCGTGCACTATTCAGTGTCCCCTCGACGATCACCAGTGGTGTACGGCCAGTGTAGGAGATCGCTCCCCACACCATGATGCCGGGTGTTGGCCCTGTGTGCCTCGGTCGTATGCAGTCCTGATTGTGGCGCTCACCTGCACGGCGCCAAACATGCATACGACCATCATTGGCACCAAGGCAGAAGCGACTCTCATCGCTGAAGACGACACGTCTCCATTCGTCCCTCCATTCACGCCTGTCGTGACACCACTGGAGGCGGGCTGCACGATGTTGGGGCGTGAGCGGAAGACGGCCTAACGGTGTGCGGGACCGTAGCCCAGCTTCATGGAGACGGTTGCGAATGGTCCTCGCCGATACCCCAGGAGCAACAGTGTCCCTAATTTGCTGGGAAGTGGCGGTGCGGTCCCCTACGGCACTGCGTAGGATCCTACGGTGTGATCATTGCTTGTACAGCCCTCTCGCAGTGTCCGGAGCAAGTATGGTGGGTCTGACACACCGGTGTCAATGTGTTCTTTTTTCCATTTCCAGGAGTGTATATTCTTGTGCTTACCAAATACTGACTCTGAAATTTATTCCAGTTCTTCCTTCTCCTGCAGCACTGTGCCTCTTATCCTTCCTTCTGTTTTCCATTCTTCCTCCTCTTTTATCTGTTGTGCATCTCATTCTTTCTTCTTTATCCTGTATTGTGCTTCTCATTCTTCCTGTTGTCTTATTACTATTAACAGTGTCAAGTTTGTGTCGTTCAGCAGTCATGGCTGGATAGACTGCATCAAAATTATAAAACTGATATACATAAATAATATTCAACAACATAATAATTAATGTGCTATTGACATTTGAGTTCTCTGAAATAGCCACTAGTTTTGGAGAAAGTTCAGTACATACATTCACTTCCTTCACAGTAAAATAATTCCTGTGTGGAGGAGAGCAGACATAGTTTTAAGATTCTTGAAATTTTGTTCTTGAACCTCTCCAGTGGCAGGACCTGCACTTCTGTTGATAGTGGTCCAAATATTCTCAGGGCAATGTTTTTGAAAGCTACGTTTTTGTTTGGATGGTCAGTAGGTTGGTGTGTTTATGCTCTCTTTGTTGTGGATGTTATGATCATGTATGTCATGTCTCTTGATGAAGAAATATAGATTGTATTTAATGGGAAGGAGGTACAACAATACATAATGACTATAAACAGTCATTATGCCCAATTTTCTGAATAAAGGCCAACGGTGCTCCTGTCTCCTACTCAGTGTTATGATCCTTATTGCCTCTTTTTTTAGTAATAATACTTACTTGCAACCTGTAGAGTGTCTCCATTCTAACAGATCATAGCCAATATGGCTATGAAACAATGAATAATATACTATTAGAAGCTGATGATCAGTTTCAGCATATGACTTATGACAGTTTGTCAAACACATGTACAGTGTGGTGTTGCCAAATGAGTCAGATGTCCAGTATGAACCACAGAAGTTTCACAACCCTTACACATTTTAGATATCCTTTGTCATTCAGGCTACACATCGGTTTTTGAGACTTTTTCATTGATTCTCGTTTTGTTTTAAAAATACCATTCCTTTGTCACAGCAAAGAAACCATCTGCTTCTTCTTGAACCTTGCTGGTATTGATACTCTTGCATACAAAAAAGGGTGTGATCTGCAGATTGCGAGAATTGTCCATGAGAACATAAGTTATTGACAAAAACTAGGAACAGAAGGGCCCCCAGTATGGATCCCTGTTGCACGTCATATTCCAAGATACATTCACATGATGGACTGATACAATATGCCTTCCGTTTTCCAGATAAGATTTGAGGGTTCTCAGAACAGTGTCTCCTACTCCATATTGACTGTGCTTATTTAGAAGGACCTCGTGAGGGGTGCAGTCAATAGCTTTTCTAAGGTCACAAGGCATCACTACTGAAGATTATTTTTCTTCAAAACTGTGCTTTATCCTAGTAACCAGATCTAGCTTTTGTTGTAGATTTGCCTTTATGGAAATCATACTGTGTGTCTAAGAAGAGTTTATTAGTTTTGCAGTAATTTGGGATATGGCCCTTCATTGCAGTCTCAACGACTTTAGCGAACATTGGAATTATTGAGACTGCTCTGAAGCTTGCTACCATGCCTAGGTCACACTTGTTATAATCTGGTACTCTCTGTGAAAGTTTCAGAAAGTCGAAAGTACACCAGCACAGAGACTCTTACTAATTTACATAATTAATGATTCAGCAATATCATGGATAATTTTCTTAAGGACATTAGTCGACATCCCATATATATCCTGACTGTCAGAAGATTTATAAGATTTTACAATCTTTATTATTTCATTATTGCTTTTGTAATTGCTTGCATTTCGTCTTAGTGCATCCTTTTCCATTTCTTACAGCAGCTGCAGGGTGTAAACCGCCTTCTCCACTGTTTTTTAATCTTTCTGATTATTTCGCCAGCTGGTGCTGTGATTTGGAATATCAGTTTAATTATAACGTTGTGTAATAATTCTCACTGTGGAGCAGTGTTGTGACAATAGCAATATACACATGTGGAAAATATTCCACAGAATATTAATAAAATATAAGTAATATGTAACTCCAGACTGTTTGTAACTACGAGGAAAGGCTCTCTAATAACGACTGCATTTGGGGATGATTGTAAGAAATTGTAATTAATGTAAAAGTCGACTATGACGGATATACGGGAGAGGTAGATGCACGTATTTTCTTAGATTTACCTTTCCTTGTGGCCTGGTTGCAAAGAATGTCAGTTATGGTGGAAATAAGAAACATTTAAAAATTATAACTAAGGGAACCAGACTTCGTTAGAAAAAGTGAAATGGTGAATATTGCAGGTATTAATGACATAGCAAATGACCAAACTGGAAAAGATGAAAATGGCGGCCACAAAAGAAGTAAAAGAGTATGTTCACCTTCCTCCATTTTCGTACTGCGCCGTCATGAAGAGTACCACTGCTATCTGTATCCATCTCATATAAATAAAACAATATTGATCCAGGAGAATATGTTACCAGGCTTCCATAAATAATGATTAATGCGGAGATTTCATTTTGACTTTAACTGGTCATTATTAATAAGCTTTCATAATTATAGTACCAGGATTCTCATATATGTGTACACTTTATGACAACCAAGAACAAAACCGAAAACGATTACTAAAGCTAATAACTGAAGAGCGTGATTATGTCATTGTCTCCCATAGTCTAAAAGTGCTCTTAATTGTCTCTGATTGGCTGATCGATATCTGGCAAATATTTTACAATTTGGTATATCAAGAAATATTGAAAGGGTCTATATTCAGATCAGAGATTGCACTTATAGTGCTTCTCACAATGTTAGTAATTTAATTGTTGAAGTCATCTGGACTACACAAGCTAAATTGCCTTGCATAGGTTGTTCAGTGAACCTATCACTACTTTTGTTTTTGACTTCTTCTACATTCTTTCAATAAACTTTTTCTGCGTGAAAATAATTACTGTAAACATTTCCTTTTGACTGGGATCAACTGCTGTTTTGAAGTGATCATGTAATAGCAGTACATTGTGTTTTAATTTTTCAGTTCACTAGTATAACATGTTTTTTCTTTGAGCACATTTTGCCCATGTTGTTACATGTTCACAGGACCTTTCCTGTACTTCTGTGGTTAGAGATAGCGAAATTTAGTTTCGATGGTCTGGAATAACTCTTTAAGTGCATCAGTTGCTGCCTTTCTACTGTAGATAGTGCTGTCTGAGAAACAATTAATATTTCCTTATTTATGTCCTTTTTGTGAATATAAGCGTTTGTTGTGTCTTGCATTCATTCTTCTGTTTTATCCGTTTTGCTTCTCAATCTTCCTTCCTTCCACTTTATTAAAGCCATTAATGCACCTAGTTGATTTCGTAGCCCCAGTTCACTGCTACTCATTATTGTCTTTGTTTTTATCTTTAAATGGCACTGAACAAGTTTTACTACTGTCTGCAAGATCTTCCCTATCTGATTTCGCCACCATCCAAAAATTCTGAAACCATAGACTCATCCCATCGTCCATTCTGTCACCATCCTAGTTTCTTATTTATTCCGCTAAAAACCTCCCCTGTTTCAGCCATAATGGTGAATTCGAATACTACAAGTTTAATAATCACCACTCATCTTGCAGAAGTATATAGCGTTCAATTATAACACAATTAGCTTAAAATCCTCATATGCAATTTCACACCCAAAAATACAACAATTACCACCAAAAATTGTACTGCAGCGATTCCAGCCAAAACTACCAAATTGCTTTGTGTGATGATAACTTATTGTCTTGCACGTATGTGGTTACATAGCATACTATTGTCTGTATAATGAAAACTGCTTGTAATCTTACGCTCCCATATATCACCATTAAATTCTTCTTAGCCTCTTCATCAGTTTCAAAAACTTCGAGAGACGTAAAATACACAAAAAACTATTTTTTTACTTCATTTCTCTGTTGTTGTCTGTGGTACGTCTATGGGTAGATTCTTGAGGCTGTAATTTTTGACTTTGTGAGTTCCAGTTGTCATGAAAATTGAGGAAGTATTTTCTGTTGCTATGACTTTCTTTTATTTTATGCCATTCTTCTGTATCTCCACTTTAGAACATAAATTCACATTGTTATTGCATAACATAAAAACACGACCGATTCCATCAGCAGAGGCATGCCCACTAGTACTAACTCATTTTGTAGTACTAACAACATTCCAAAGTGTTTACAAAGCAAAAGTGTTTACAAACTACCTTGACAAAAGAGGAATCTTCACCAAGTTATATCGTTATTTTGTAAATGGGTCCAGAAATAAATTTCATAATTAGCATTAGATTGTGCAATTAATAATACGAATTATAAGTATGCCAGATTTTCGTAATTTCAAAAATTTCTACAAAAAGAATAATTTTAATTGTATCGATGTTTACAAATTAATTTCTAGAATGAGATTTTCACTCTGAAGCGGAGTGTGCGCTGATATGAAACTTCCTGGCAGATTAAAACTGTGTGCCCGCCCGAGACTCGAACTCGGGACCTTTGCCTTTCGCGGGCAAGTGCTCTACCAACTGAGCTACCGAAGCACGACTCACGCCCGGTACTCACAGCTTTACTCCTGCCAGTATCTCGTCTCCTACCTTCCAAACTTTACAGAAGCTCTCCTGCGAACCTTGCAGAACTAGCACTCCTGAAAGAAAGGATACAGTGGAGACATGGCTTAGCCGCAGCCTGGGGGAGGTTTCCAGAATGAGATTTTCACTCTGAAGCGGAGTGTGCGCTGATATGAAACTTCCTGGCAGATTAAAACTGTGTGCCCGACCGAGACTCGAAATCGAGACCTTTGCCTTTCGCGGGCAAGTGCTCTACCAACTGAGCTACCGAAGCACGACTCACGCCCGGTACTCACAGCTTTACTCCTGCCAGTATCTCGTCTCCTACTTGCAGAACTAGCACTCCTGAAAGAAAGGATACAGTGGAGACATGGCTTAGCCACAGCCTGGGGGAGGTTTCCAGAATGAGATTTTCACTCTGAAGCGGAGTGTGTGCTGATATGAAACTTCCTGGTAGATTAAAACTGTGTGCCCGACTGAGACTCGAACTCGGGACCTTTGCCTCTCGCGGGCAAGTGCTCTACCAACTGAGCTACCGAAGCACAACTCACGCCCAGTACTCACAGCTTTACTCCTGCCAGTATCGCGTCTCCTACCTTCCAAACTTTACAGAAGCTCTCCTGCGAACCTTGCAGAACTAGCACTCCTGAAAGAAAGGATACTGTGGAGACATGGCTTAGCCACAGCCTGGGGGAGGTTTCCAGAATGAGATTTTCACTCTGAAGCGGAGTGTGCGCTGATATGAAACTTCTTGGCAGATTAAAACTGTGTGCCCGACCGAGACTCGAACTCGGGACCTTTGCCTTTCGCGGGCAAGCGCACACTCCGCTTCAGAGTGAAAATCTCATTCTGGAAACCTTCCCCAGGCTGTGGCTAAGCCATGTCTCCACTGTATCCTTTCTTTCAGGAGTGCTAGTTCTGCAAGGTTCGCAGGAGAGCTTCTGTAAAGTTTGGAAGGTAGGAGACGAGATACTGGCAGGAGTAAAGCTGTGAGTACCGGGCGTGAGTCGTGCTTCGGTAGCTCAGTTGGTAGAGCACTTGCCCGCGAAAGGCAAAGGTCCCGAGTTCGAGTCTCGGTCGGGCACACAGTTTTAATCTGCCAGGAAGTTTCATATCAGCGCACACTCCGCTTCAGAGTGAAAATCTCATTCTGGAAACCTCCCCCAGGCTGTGGCTAAGCCATGTCTCCACTGTATCCTTTCTCTCAGGAGTGCTAGTTCTGCAAGGTTCGCAGGAGAGCTTCTGTAAAGTTGGGAAGGTAGGAGACGAGATACTGGCAGGAGTAAAGCTGTGAGTACCGGGCGTGAGTCGTGCTTCGGTAGCTCAGTTGGTGGAGCACTTGCCCGCGAAAGCAAAGGTCCCGAGTTCGAGTCTCAGTCGGGCACACAGTTTTAATCTGCCAGGAAGTTTCAAATTAATTTCTTTTTATACATTTTGTGTGAAATATAATACATTGGTTACAAAATCATATGAAATTCTTTTAGTGAAACAGTTGAGATAATTTTCACCTTTACGAGATTCGAGATTAATCCTGGTATCAGCTACTTCTATAATAACAAAAGTTATGTTAGAAAAGGGTTTCCCGTTACATGCTCCACGTCGTTCTCACAATTGCTAAAGTTAATCATCACCTACATTTATTTCTTTTTTCATTTCATAGATCATCTAACACCTCTGTCTACGTGGTTCGCTACACTGTTTCCTACTTATCATATAATTGGTAGTGTCCCATCTACCATCCGTTCCTTGGTTGGTATGTAACGCGTTTCCTTACTATCGATTTTTTTCAGGCTTTTTCTCCTCATTTTCTCTTCAGTGGCAATAGTTCTGATCGCTCGTTGCCACTTGTAAAGTAATGGGGAAAGGAGCAGGATTGTAACTATTATGTGCCATGCCCCTCGGCACTACTTTAAAGATCGTAACCATCAATGTTTTGGAAGACAGCAACTAAATCAAAAGGTTTTGTTTCACTGGTGCACTTATTTATGACGACAAATGATTAATAAAAACACCTGGTTTTCTTCCTTTCCTTTAGTTGGCATTCTGGGTACCTTGCTCATTTCAAACAATCACACTCATTTTTGTTAACTTCAGCTCCAATAAATGTAATCCAAAGAGATCCAAAGACACAGTAAGCTAATTGTTATAACCTACACTACTCATTGATACAAAAAACTGTACTATGGGTAAAAGCAAATCAGTAGGGTTAGCGATATATTTGACACTGGTGGCTCCGTAATCGGCACTGTGTGTTGTTCTTCGGTCGCAGTGTTGATGAGCAACGAGAAAAATTTCGGTGGGCTCACAGCAGGCTTACGATTTCCTAGGTTTTGGAGAAAACTTTTGATGGCTACAACCCTCTTAGTAAAGGCGACGATTGATTTGTATTGCTGATGTGCTATTAGGGAGATGATAGATGGTTCAGTGTTTGTGAATGGCCGTTTTTAAGTGTACTTAAAAGGGGTCAGTCGGCATATTTTACTGATCTTACATTCGGACGTCTGTTCCTATGTGCAAACAATTATAGGAAACAAACAGGCCAAATAACTAGCCGGTTAAGGATGTTAAAAAAAGCGTGTAGGTTTGGTAGAGAGATTTGTTTGACAGGAGCTTATGGCAGCAATATCTGAAGCCGTGGATGATGCTGTATTTATGCTATACTAATAGATTTCCCCAGCGATCTAGGCATGTTACACGCCTGAATTGTGCAAATACTTGCCTTTAACGTAACTGTGCTAGCTAGAATTAGTCCGGGTGGTAATGTGCTCGCATCCCATGCAAGCAAGCCCGGATTCGATTTCCGGTCGGGATGGAGATTTTCTCGCTCGGGGAAGGGTGTTGTGTTGTCCCCATCATCATTTCATCTTCATCACCGACGCGCAACCAGCCCAATGTGTCGTCGACTGAAATAAGACTTGCACTTGGCGGCTGAACTGCCCCGATGGGGCCTCCCGGCCAACGACGCCATACGCTCATTTCCATTTTTTTTTCGTTGTTGCTAGAATTAAAGTATACTAAAGGATTGTCGATTTGTTTACTGCGTCATAATACTTTTCGTATGCTATAGGAAGAAGTGTTGACTAATGAGTGTTGGTGTCTGTCCGTATAATTTGAGACATAGTGGACGTTCTACAAATACCAGCAAGGAAATTATTTCTTTTGGTTATTTCTCCATTACAGCTCCAGTTACTTTCAACTTTATTTGATGGAAGTTAGATTGACAGATGCGACAGACAAACCTGTTATTCAGTGAACGCAGATGCTCTTAGACATCTGGTGTGATATCATTGGGTATTGACGTTATTTTTGACTTTTAGGTTATGCAACATCACGCGTCCAAATGTTTCCGCGATAACAGTTTCTTTCATTAGGAATGAACTCTGCCTCTTGCTGTGAACAGTTGTGAAACCATATCGTGCGTGAACTATTGTGTGTCACTTTGTGAAAGCCCTTTTAATACGTAATACGAAGAGCGTACCGGCATACGTGTCTGACACCGTATATGCGATGGCAGGTTAGAATTATTTCACTCACGTTTTTATTTTACAACTTTTCACTTACTGAGGAGTATAGGATTTCTAAATTCAAGTTATGAAATACACAGTAGGTCTGTTAATACACTCAACGATTTCAATAATTGGTATAGATTGCCAGCGTGAAGTTATTTTTCTGCTTAGTCGTAGGTGTGTACCTATTTTCACGACGAGTATATACCCGCCCGACACATTGTAGCTTAATGATTTTCAATAGACAGGGGATTAAGTTATTTCAAAGCGTCGACTCATCAGAGTTATTCATTGGAAATGGCAGCAGAGCTGCCGCGCAGGATAAGTTGCCCAAGAGATACATAATCATTTGAATCCTTGTCTGTCACACATTTCGGTAGGTAGTTATAAGGGATGAGTGTATTCCCTTGACTCATCGTATTTTTGAAAACGCTGATATGTCAACGTGGAATGCCAGATTCACAATACATATCATATAGGCTAGTTAAATTTATGTAAGCCTGTTGCTTCAAACTGCACAAATAGGTTTTCACCTTTCCCTTATTACTCTTAAAGGAACTGATTTTTTTTAATTGCACAACCGTGCAGTCGATTTTCATAGGCTGCTTTGGAGACCTTAGAGAAATTAACACCTCCACTAATAATGAACTGTTTGGCTTTTTATTGCCCCAAGAATTATTAGACATTGAAGAACACTATCGGATAAGTGTATAGATGCATAGAATGTAATTTTGTGAATAGTATTGTTTTGCAGAGAAAATAGTAACCATATAGGCCTATAGTGGAAATGACATGTTGGAACCTGTCTGCTTTGCTTTCACCTCATGTGCTAGATAGAATTTTGAGAACCCGTGTAGCGCTACTTTACTTGCAGACATGAAGTAATTCCTCTTCAAAGTGTTTAGAAATTAGGTAACTTGTATACAGTTACAGATTTCACTGAGGAATTTGTTCTAAATAAAATGAACTTATTTAGAAATTTATAATACAGCTTTTATGTTACAGTCATGTATTGCAGTGAAAAGTGTGTGCCAGGATGGAGTTAAGATATTAATTTTGGTTCTCTTAAGCAACTTAGAACTTCCTGCTCAAAATGAACTTCAATTACTATATAATGCTTAAACTACTATACTGTAAAATTATTCCCAAGCTTATATTTTTGCAGGAAAAATAAGAACTGTTTAGATGAAAACAGAAGATGGAAGAAGAAATGTCTTACAGTAGACCTAGCAGTCCATTCTTGTAGCAATTTCCATACAAATTTTTCTTTCTTTCTTTAGCCTGGAAACATTAACCAGTGCGTACTGCACTTACTTACAAGCCCACCTAAAATATGGTGTAATATTCTGGGGCAATTCTCCAACTGCTCTGAGCACATTCAGAATCCAGAAGAGAGCAATGAGAATTATTACTGGGAGCACACCCAGAGACTCCTGCAAACCCATCCTCAGAAAGTTTGAAATCCTTACACTGCCTTGCCTCTACATCCTTGAGACACTAAAATTTTTCAGAAACCACATAGTGCCAACTGACCCCAGACTCGTAAAAAATAATGAAATACATGAACACAACACCAGGAAAAACGCAAACCTGCATGTTATACGTACAAACACTCAACTGTGTAAAAAGGGAGTTTTCCACACAGGCTTCCAACTGTTCAACAATCTTCCCACTAGTATTAAGTCCATCGAAGACAACATAAAATTTAGCAAAGCCTTGAAGTCATATTTTTTGTCACTGTTTTTAATCTGTAAATGAATACTTAGAACAGTAATCTTGCTGTTTGTGTTAAATTGAAAACATTGAGCAATATAATACATTAGGATATTATAGGCCTATGTTAATATATGTTAACAATGTTAAATGATATTTTCCGACATCTGCAACACACTGTGTACCTTTAGATCACATGGAATGAATGAATAAATAAATAAATAAGTAGGCTTAAATAACTTAAAGAGCCTAATACCTAGATTACACGCTAATACGGTGAGGATAAGCTATAATCACATTAGGCATTTGCGATAGGGTGTCTCTTAAAATAATGCTCCATGCTTGCTTTCTGGAAAGTAGACCACTGGAGCTAATGTCTTGCATGTAAGCATTTTTATTCCTTTGCCTTCACAGCGTTGCAGCTGTAAAATATTAATGTTACTGATTTTGTAAAATTTGAATTGACATCTTTTAGAATAGATTTTAGTATTTTCTTTTATTGGTGTGTTCACCTCTGGCTGTATCATACATAGATTTCTAGATCTTTCTGCAACTTATTTCATGCATGATGGTGGTCTGGTGTGTTGTATACTGTTATGTGCTTTATGCAGTTATAATCTTTGGATTAATGTGTTGTAACAGGAAAATTAACTGAAAAAAGGCCGCAGTTTTACAGTATCAGCTATGATACTAAGGAAAGGCCTGTCCATAAGAACAGTTTAAAGTATAAATTTTCATTTGCACAAGGTAATCACTACAAATAATTTGCTCATGAGGAAACAGAATTTCAGCAACACTTCATTGTACAAAATGATTGAAAGTTCAGAGATGTAAATGGCATTAAATGTTGAGACCTCTGAAAATATAGACTAAAACCTGACTAAAATATGTAAATAGTTGTGCTTCGATGTAATATGTTATGGTGCAACTTTATTCTGAGAGCCCTGCAATTTCTATTGTTAAAATGAAGCATAGTGAAATTTAATGTCAAATAGATGTGACTATGAACATATTTGTGGAAAAATCAAGTGTTAATCATAAATATCTGTAGAATTATGGAAGCTTAACTGTGGTCAAAGCCAGTTGTTCCTAAGGCAGTAGACATGAATTTGCTTTTGCATTTATATAAGGTTGGAAACTGTGTGGTTATGTCTTATGTATTTGGAAGCAGTGTGTTTGGAGGGAGAGGGGATTGTGAAAAACTTCAGCAGTAACATTGGGAGATGAATAAATCATTAAATATAGTCCTGGTCATATTTGACTGAATGCTTTGATAGGTAAGTCAGTGGAAATCCAGCAGTTGTTTTTTTCTTATTATATTAACTTTCCTTTGGTGATACTTCTTGTATGTAATAAAAGTAAAGTTGACTCAGCAGACTGCTTGTAAAGTATGGTCCCCACAATAACTACATAAATCTGTTCACAGAACAGATTACACATCAACTGAAATTCAGCCTGATGTAACCCTATTGTTTGCAGAATTAAAAAGACCACGAAATCATAGTTATATTGAAACAAGCTTTTTGGTTACTAAAACAGTGTGACAAATGAGAAATTCTAGGACACTATGAAGTTACCTGCTAATTTCTTTTTACATATGCAATGCATCGTCTAGCTACACCAGTACCCAATTTTTTTTTTTTTTTTTGGCAAAAATTAAATTTTAGGAATCATTTCAAATATGCCTTGAATATTTCAGCTAAAGTGATGATAGCAGGAAACATAGTGTTGTTCCCTTTATGTATATGTCACAAACATGATGGAAGTTCTAAAAAATGCTGTTTGTACTTTTTTGACATTGCCAGAGCTTTGGATTACATAAACCACATACTTCAGTCAGGAGAAGTAAATCTTATGGTTTTCGTGGTATCTTCTTTGTACACGTGTAATCTTCTCTTGACTTCGTAAAAGAATGCAGATCACACTGACAAAATGCACGTAAGAGTAAAGCTAAACTAAGAATGGAAAATAAAGTGAAAACTTTTTCAGGATTTGTCAAGGCCAGGGTTTACTGTGACCTTGACAAAATCGTGCGTAATATTTTGTCTTATGTAATGCAGATAGTTGATTAGATTGTCAGCATTGACAACAAATATTTTGATGGTACAGATAGTCAAACCCAATGAATTTTGCGGAATGTTATCTCAAGTTGCATTTACACAGAACTAAAAAAATGTTTGTTTGCAGCTATGTGGAAGTACTACGTTGCAGATACGATATAATTCAGTCACCAGCTTCCTCCTAAGAGTATGAAAATTCTTTTGGCACCCAACTATATAGGGAGAAATGATCGTCACAATAAAATAAGAGAAATCGTAGCTCTTACAGAAAGATTAAAGTGTTTGTTTTTCGCGCGCACTGTTACAAAGTGTAATGGTAGAGAAGTAGCTTAGCTTAAAGATGGTGCGCTGAACCCTCTGCCAGGCCTCTATCATGCAGATAGAGGTAAAATACGGTATGACACAGTAATAATGCTATTTGAATTGCAGAGTAATGGTGTAGATGTAGGTACAATGCTTTATTGCAAGAATATTTACACAATAAAACATTTTGCCACATTTACATGACCCCCATAACACTGCAGATATACTGTAAATATGTACCATTTGATGTTGAATTGCTAGGCGATTCAAAACTGCTAATGGAAAATAGAAATTGAAGAATAAAAAAATGTGACTGGTTGTAGTAATTTGCGGAAACCTTACACACTTACATACACTACATATCATATCCTAATGCAGCTTCAACCAATTCCCTCTCAAAGACAATGAGATCTGCCTAATATTTATTGTGCCTACCAACTTTAGATTAGATTAGATTTACTTTCATTCCAATTGATCCGTAGTGAGGTGGTCCTCCAGGATGTAGAACATGTTAGAAAAACAATACATGACAAATATTTACAACTCAAACAAATGAGCTAATGTACCATTCCACAGGTCCCAAGTGGAATGATAGTCATTTTTGAATGAACACTATATGAAAGAATTATTTTGCAAATACTGATGCACTGAATTTAAAATAAAAAGTTCTTTAAATTTATTTATAAGGTAATAAACGTGTAATACAGCTACTAAAATTTTTACAATGAACACATTACTGCACTGAAATGAAATGGTGCAGAAGTTAGATTGTACTTACACACACACACACACACACACACACACACACACACACACACACACACACACACACACACTTATTTACAATGAACACCTTACTGCACTGAAATATAAATCGATTGGTTCTACTGAGAAATTCATCAATGGAGTAGGAGGAGTTGGCCACCAGTAAATCCTTTAGACTTGTCTTAAACTGAATTTCATTGGCCGTTAAGCTTGTTATGGCTGCTGGCAAGTTATTGAAACTGTGTGTTCCTGAATAATGCATACCTTTTTGCACAAGACTAATTGACTTTAAATCCTTGTGAAGATTACTGTTATTTCTAGTATTGATTCCAAGAATTGAGCTGTTGGTTTGAGAAAGTGATATATTTTTAATGACAAATTTCATTAAAGAATAAATATATTGGGAAGCAGTAGTTAGTATCCCTAGTTCCCTAAACAGGCTTCTGCAGTTCTTGAATTCACACCACATATAACTCTTACTGCACGTTTTTGTGCCCGGAAAACTTTAGCTTGGAATGAAAGATAGCATAGTATGCCAGTTTTTTCATTTTTATGTCCCCTATGTCGACACAATTCGCATAGCAAATAGAGATTTGTTAAGACGCTTCAGCAGTACCGTGGTGTGCTTTCCCAGTTGAATTTATTATCAAGCTGTAATCTCAAGAATTTAACACTGTCCACTTCTTCTATCTGCTTATCATATGTTGGGCATATACTCGTGGGACACCCCTTACAAGTTCTGAACTGCATGTAGTGTGTTTTTTCAGAGTTTAGTGACAAGGAATTGGCTACGAACCAGTGATTAATGTCCACAAATATTTTATTAGCTGATCTTTCTAAGACTACACTTGATTTGCTATTTATTGCAAAGTTTGTATCATCGAGAAACAAAACGAACTTGGCAAAATGTAGACTGGCAATGGCAAGTGTTTCTGAAGAGGAGAAATTTGTTAACATAGAGTATAGAGTTAAGTGTCAGGAAGTCTTTTCAGAAAGTATTTGTATGGAGTGTAGCCCTCTGTGGAAGTGAAATGTGGATGATAAATAGTTCAGACAAGAAGAGAATAGAAGCTTTCAAGATGTGGTGCTACAGAATAATGCTGAAGATATGATAGGTATATCACATAACTAATGAGGAGGTACTGAATAGAATTGGGGGAAGAGGAATTTGTGGTATATCTTGACTGGAAGAAGGGATCGGATGGTAGGATGTGTTCTGATGCATCATGGGATCACCAAATTAGTATTGGAGGGAAGCGTGGAGGGTAAAAATCATAGAGGGAGACCAAGAGATGAATACATTAAGCAGATTCAGAAGAATGTAGGTTGCAGTAGGTACTTGGAGATGAAGCAGCTTGCATAGGATAGAGTAATATGGAGAGCTGCATCAAACCAGTCTCTGAACTGAATGCCACAAAAAATCATCTCCCACCTGAAAGGCCTCCTACACCTACTGCCCTAACTGCCCTCCTTTGGCAACTCCCCCCTCGCTTCCTCTCCCTTGGCATTTTTAATATCCATCACTCTTTTTGGGGCTCTGCTTTTTCATCTGGTCAGAGGCTCCTCATTGACCAATTTCTTGTGGACCACAACCTGTGCCTTTCCAATGATGCTTCGCCTATTCACTTTAGTGCCACGTATGGCTCTTTCTCTGCCACTGAGCTTTTGCTCACTTCACCTCCCAGTCTTCCTTACACTGGTTGCCACATGATGACTTCTGTGATAGTGACCACTTCCTGTTGATACTCTTTCTGTTCCCACCTCTCGATGACCAGGTTACCCTGCTGTGCTCTCCATTATGCTGATTGGCCTTTAAATTCTTCCCAGGTTGTGTTTACAACTTCTTTGTCAGGTTTTATCGAAGGAGTGATATGTCCAGTAAGATTATCGGCACTGCCAGCATTGCCGTTCCCCACTTGATGGTTCCGTTTGCCATTGCCCAGTTCCACGATACAGCAGAGCCATTGCCACTGCCATCCGTTATCGTGCCTTGCAACATATTAAGCATCACTGGCTTGGCACGTCTTCACACCAGAGCCCATTACTTACTGAAATGGAGCAAGTGTGTGTATTGGGAACGCTTTGTCTCCTGTCTAGGTTTTTCAGTTCCTTCATCACGGGTGTGGGCTAAACTCTGCACCTCCAATGTTGTCAGTGGCAGTCTTCTCTTCTGGGCCTTGTGCTTCCAGGTGGTCTTTGTAGAAACCCATCAGTTTTTGCAGAACATCTCACAACTATTAGCCTCCTATCCAGCAGCCTTCCTCCTCCAGAAACACCAGGCTGAAGTTTTTTGCTTGTTTTACCCCTTATCAGGTAGAGTCCTACAATGAACCTTTTAATGAAAGGGTGCTTCTTCTGGCCCCATCTTCTTCCTACAATTCCGCACCTGGCCCTGATTTCATCCATAACCAATTCTGTAAACACCTCAGTCCTCCAAAATGACAATATCTCCTTCAAGTGTTTAACCATATTTGGCTCCAAGGCATTTTCCCCTCTCAGTGGAGAGACAGTATTGTGGTTCCTATCCTTTAGCCTGGCAAGGATCTGTTGTCCCTTGATAGTCACTGGTCAACTATCGTGACCAAAAGTCCCCTGTAAGTTACTAGAATGGATGGTGTCTCGTCGGCTCAGTTGCATCCTCAAATCTCGGGGCCTGTTATCTCCTTACCAGTACAGCATTCGGAATGGGCTGTCTTCAGTGGATCATGTGCTTTGATTGCAAACTGCAGTTTTGCAGGCCTTTTCTCAGAGCCTCCATCTTGTCGCAGTTTTCTCTTATCTTTGTAAGGCCTATGCCAATTTTTATTCGCCACTTCCTGTCCCACTGGTCATTCAGAGTTCAGGTTGGCACCATTCTCAGCTCTCTGCAGATCCAAGAAAATGGCATTCCACAGGGCTCCATATTCTGTGTCCCCTTTTTTTCTCAGCACTGTTAATGGACTTGTGGCCTCTGTCAGACTGTTGATCACTCCTGCTCTGTATGTGGATGATTTCTGTGTTTGGTCTAGCTCCCACTTGGTGGCCTCTGCGGAACGACAGCCCCTGGTGTTATCGGGCATGCTTGCATGTGGACACTCCTTCACGGTTTTAAATTCTCTCCCCTTCTACATCTACATGGATACTTTGCAACTCACATTTAAGTGCCTGGCAGAGGCTTCATCGAACCACCTTCACAATTCTGTTATTCCAATCTCGTATAGTGCGCAAAAAGAACTAACACCTATATCTTACCGTACGAGCTCTGATTTACCTTATTTTGTCTTAGTGATCTTTTCTCCTTATGTAGGGTGGTGTCAACAAAATATTTTCGCATTTGGAGGAGAAAGTTGGTGATTGGAATTTCGTGGGAAGATTCTGTCACAGTGAAAAACGCCTTTCTTTTAATGATGTTCAGCTCAAATCCTGTATCATTTCTGTGACACTCTCTCCCGTATTTTGCGATAATATAAAACATGGCGCCATTCTTTCAACTTTTTCGATGTACTCAGTTGTCCTATCTGGTAAGGATCCCACACCATGCAGCAGTATTCTAAAAGAGGACGGACGGACGTAGATCTGTTACATTTTCTAAGTGTCGTGCCAATAAAATGCAGTCTTTGGTTAGCCTTCCTCACAACATTTCCTATGTGTTCCTTCCAATTTAAGTTGTTCGTAATTGTAATACCTAGGTATTTAGTTGAATTTATGGCTTTTAGATTAGACCGATTTATCGTGTAACCGAAGTTTAACGAATTCCTTTTAGCACTCATGTGGATGACCTCACACTTTTCATTATTTAGGGTCAACTGCCAGTTTTCGCACCATTCAGATATCTTTCCTAAATCTTTTAGCAATTTGTTTTGATGTTCTGATGACTTTATTAGTTGATAAACGACAGTGTCATCTGCAAACAACCTAAGACAGCTGCTCAGATTGTCTCCCAAATCATTTATATAAATAAGGAACAGCAAAGGGCCTATAACACTACCTTGGAGAACGCCAGAAATCACTTTTGTTTTACTCGATGACTTTCCGTCAATTACTATGAACTGTGACCTCTCTGACAGGAAGTCACTAATCCAGTCACATAACAGAGACGATATTCCATAAGCACGCAATTTCAATACGAGCTGCTTTTGTGGTACAGTGTCAAGTCTTCTGGAAATCCAGAAATATGGAATCAATCTGAAATGCCTTTGCAATAGCACTCAACACTTCATGTGAATAAAGCTAGTTGTGTTTCACAGGAATGATGATTTCTAAACCAATGTTGACTGTGTGTCAATAGACTGTTTTCTTCTAGGTAATTCATAATGTTCGAGCACCATAAATGTTCCAAAATCCTGCTGCATATCGACGTTAACGATGTGGGCCTGTAATTTAGTGGATTACTCCTACTACCTTTCTTGACCTGTGCAACTTTTCCAGTCTTTGGGTACGGATCTTTTCTCGAGCCAGCAGTTGTGTATGGTTGTTAGGTATGAAGCTATTTGCATCAGCATACTCTGAAAGGAACCTAATTGGTATACAGTCTGGACCAGAAGACTTGCTTTTATTAAGTGATTTAAGTTGCTTCACTACGCAGAGGATATTTACTTCTACGTTACTCATGTTGGCAGCTGTTCTCAATTTGAATTCTGGAATATTTACTTCGTCCTCTTTTGTGAAGTCATTTCAGAAGGCTGTGTTTAGTAACTCTGCTTTGGCAGTACTGTCTTCGATAGTATCTCCATTGCTTTCACGCAGAGAAGGCATTGATTGTTTCTTGCCATTGACATACTTCACATACGACCAGAATCTCTCTGGATTTTCTTCCAGGTTTTGAGACAAAATTTCTTTGTGGAAACTGTTATAAGCATCTTGCATTGAAGTGTGCACTAAATTTCGAGCTTCTGTAAAAGATCGCAAGTCTTGAGGATTTTGCTTCTGTTTAAATTTGGCATGTTTGTTTCGTTGTTTCTGCAACAGTGTTCTAACCTGTTTTATGTACCAAGGCGTATCAGCTCTGTCGTTTATTTAGTATAAATCTCTCAATTGCTGCCAATACTACTTCTTTGAATTCAAGCCACATCTGGTCTACACTTAATAATTTGGAATGAGTGGAGATTCTCTCTCAGGAAGGCGTCAAGTGAATTTTTATCTGCTTTTTTGAATAGGTATATTTTTCGCTTATTTTTTGGGATTACAATATTCAGTCTCACTATGACAACCCTGTGTTCACTAATCCTTGTATTGGTTTCGATGCTTGTTATTAACTCTGGATTATTTGTTGCTAAGAGGTCAAGTGTGTTTTCACAAGTCAAGGATGGTGCATTTGTCACCATACTGTGGTCCATCCTGATCCGGAGCTCTATCTTGATGCCTAACAATTGACCATGACCCCCCAGTTCTGTTTCTTGGGTCTCCTTTTTGACAAGAAGCTTATGTGGTTGCCCCACATGTGTCGTCTGAAGGTTGGCTGCTTTATTAAACTCACTGCCCTTCGCTTCGTTGCCCACAACTCTGGGGCGGATTGTTAGATCTGTCTCCAGCTTTACTGGTATTACTTCTGCATCACTTTTGACTATGGTTATCAAGTTTATGGATCAGTTGCATCTTCCATGCTGCTCTCCTTAAACCCAGTTCCCCATCATGGTAACTGTTCAGCCAATGGTGTCTTTTAGACTAGCCCTGTCAGTAGCGTTCTGGTTGACAATGGGATTCCTCTTTTTCCAGTTCAATGGTCGCAGCTCCTGATTTCCCATGCTATCACCATCTGCTCTCCCTTGCTCACCCCTCCTATTCTATTCTTTTTCTAGCTTCTGGCGATTGCCTACCCACTGCCCACCCTCAGGTTGGTTTACCGGTTGGGCTCTGCTTCACGTCTCCCTGCCGTGATTTCCATCTTCCCATCTTGCCCTCTTCCCCATATTCTCTCTTGGCCACTCCCCCCCCCCCCCCCCACCTCCCCTCCCCCTTGGTTAGTTCTTCAGCCTGGGATTCCAATGGATCTCTTCCAGGATCTGATAGCCTCCATTTTTCCAATGGTGTTCCGTTGTTTGTTCCGCACGCTCTTAAGGATGTTTTAGTATGCCTTTTTTTTTTTTTTTTACGTCAGTGGGTCTAAATCCACCAACCGTGTGGGATATGCCTTCACATCTTCTGTTGGAATTGAAAACCATCTGTTGCCTGCCACATGTAGAGTGTTTACTGCAGAATTAATGGCCATCTATCAGGTCCTCTGCTTTATTAAATGGTCCTCCTTCACTCAAGTTTTGTTATGCATGGGCTCAGTGAGTACCCTTCAGGCTATCGGTCAGTATTTTCGTGCCATCCCATGGTGTCTGCCATGTGTGACCTTCTTGCTGATCCTGCTTATTTGGTTGTTTTCCTTTGGATTGCCAGGCATGTAGGTATCCCGGCTAATGAACTTGTTGATCGTTTGGCTGGGGAGGCACCCACCTACCCCACTGTTTGCCCTGACACACCTCCCCCCCCCCCCCCACCCAGGGGTGGATTTGCAGCTTTACATCAAATCCCTCTGTGCTCAGTCATGGGATGATTGTTGGGAGGCCTCCTCCCCCTCCCCCTTGGTTAGTAAACTTTGCTCAGTCAAATGGACTCCTACCAGATGACATTCTTCCCTCTGCTCTCCAGGTGGGAATCTGCCATCTTTGTATTGGCCGTATTAGGCCCACCTCACTATGATCCATATTTTGCTTGACTGCCCATGCCTTTCGGCCCTTCATACTAAATATATCCTTCCACCTTCCATGTCCTGGGTTTTAGTGGATGACCCTCACATGATTACACCTCTCCTTGGTTTCCTACACCAAAAGTGGTTTGTCCTCCTGGGTTTAAGTCCTTGAATTTCCCTCTGGGATTGGAGACCCTCAGTTAGCATTGGTTATATTATGGGGGCCTTGGCCTTGCCTTCACATCGGCCAAGTGCTCTCCCCTTTTTCCTTATGTTTTGTCTGGTCTTTGGTGCACTTTTGTTTCCCCCTTTTCTTGTGTCTTCTTCGCCTGGGGCTGTCCCTATTGTGTCATGATCGTGCTGTAGTGTGGAGATCAGGATGGGTTGGAGGCAGTGCTGGTGCTCCAACATACATAGCATTTCTGGAGCACCCTTGCCCTCACAGTTTCCCTCCACTCCCTCCTGTTCTTTCCTCTTCCTGCTGCCCTTACATTCCTTTTGTTTGTTCTTTTTCACTTCCTCTTTGACTGGAATGTACTGTTTGTGATGTTCCTCCCTTGGTTTGTGCCAGTGTAGATTATGGGACCAATGACCTCCCTATTTGGTCCCCTCCCTCAACCAACCAACCAACATCATGCTGTGGAAGCCACTGGGTATTATATTAGGTCATGGCTGGTAGTGATTGAAGGAACTCTGATGGTGCAATGGTATGTCATGGACATCCTGCATCCTAATGTATTATCACTTATGCCACAGTATTGTGGTGCCTTTTTTCAACAGTATAATGCTTGTCTGCACGTGGCATGTGTCTGTATGAACTGTTGCTTGATGTTGAGGTACTCTTGTGGCCAGCAAAATTCCCAGATTTGTTCCCAATAGAACATGCAGGATTAGCTTTGACACCCTTCCCAACCAAGTGAGAGCATGTGTTGAGGCAAGATGGGTGCAATGTCGTACTGACAAATAGTCATGTAGCCAGGTTCTTGGTAATTTTGATTAATTTTTTTTAATCACTGAGATAACAACACATACCCTCCCAGCTGTGCACTAAATGATAAACAACACCCAATTTTAACTCAGTCAATGTGAAATGTCAGCTATCTTTATTGCATCAAAATATTCGAGGACTGAGAAATAAAATTAATGAATTAACTATCTGCATAGATGAATTAGAGTCTTCAAACCCAGCTGACATAATCTGCCTCTCCGAACATCATGTGACCACTGGTATAGAACTTTTAAGTGTTACAGGGTTTAGGTTAGCATCTCACTTTTGTAGATCAGAAATGGAGAAAGGAGGAGTTGCCACATTCATCAGGAACTGTCATAAATTTAAGAACATAGACATTCATAAATTTTGCCTAGAACAGCATATGGAAGCATGTGCAACAGAATTAGATTTTCACAAAAAATCTTTCATAATATTAAGTGTATATCGAGCACCTGCAGGTAACTTTAATCTGTTTGTAAACCACCTTGAAGCTGTACTGGCCCATTTAACAACCAAAAACAAAGAAATAGTGGTTGCTGGTGATTTCAATGTAGATTTCCTTAAAGACTCTCCCAATAAGAACTTATTTGAGTTAGTAACACTATCATTCAACTTAATTCCCACAGTAAAGTTCCCCACTAGGATAGCCACTTGCTCACAAACAGCCATTGATAATATCTTTATAGAAAAGTCAAATGAACAAAATTATATTACAAAACCAATAGTCAATGGCCTCTCAGACCATGACATGCAGTTCCTTCTGTTAAATGTTAATACTGAACAGGATATAAAATCTGTTAAATCTGAGCTCAAGAGGGTAATCAGTAAGCCAAAAATTGATTATTTTAGGACACTCCTCAGAGACATTCACTGGACTGATGTTTACAGTGCTCATGGCATGAATGAAAAATATAACATTTTTGCTAATAAAGTGCTTACCTTATTCGAACACTGCTTTCCCCCAAAACTTACCAAGGTTAGAGCAAAGTCTACAAAGAAGCCATGGATTACTCGAGGAATAGGGGTATCTTGTAAAACCAAAAGAAAACTGTATCTGTCAATCCGAAACATTTCCAATGTTGATGCTATAGCACATTATAAGAAATACTGCAAAATATTAAAGACTGTAATACGGATGTCAAAGCAAATATATTACAAGGAAAAGATAGTCATATCAGATAACAAAATAAAGACAATATGGGATATATTGAAGGAGGAGACCGGTAGAACCAGACATGAAGAGGAACAAATAGCATTAAGAGTAAATGATGCATTGGTGACAGATGTGTATAGTGTTGCAGAACTTTTTAACAAACATTTTATAACTGTTACTGAAAAGATGGGTTTGTCAGGTTCGGTAGATGCTGCTATGGATTACCTTAGACCAGACATTTCAAGTAACTTCCATAATATGAATTTGACCCTCACTACCCCAACAGAAATAATGTCCATCATAAAATCTTTAAAATCAAAAACATCTAGTGGGTATGATGAAATATCAACAAAGTTAATTAAAGAATGTGATTCTGAGCTAAGTAACATATTAAGCTATCTGTGTAACCAGTCGTTTATCAGTGGAATATTTCCTGAATGGCTGAAATATGCTGAAGTTAAGCCACTGTTTAAGAAAGGAGATAAAGAAATAGCATCAAATTTCCGTCCAATTTCACTGTTGCCAGCATTCTCAAAAATTTTCGAAAAAGTAATGTACAGTCGTCTTTATAACCATCTTATCTCAAATAACATACTGTCAAAGTCACAGTTTGGATTTCTAAAAGGTTCTGATATTGAGAAGGCTATCTACACTTACAGTGAAAATGTACTTAATTCATTAGACAAAAAGTTGCAGGCAACTGGTATATTTTGTGATCTATCAAAGGCATTTGACTGTGTAAATCACAATATCCTTTTAAGTAAACTAGAATATTATAGTGTAACAGGAAATGCTGCAAAATGGTTCAAATCTTATATCTCTGGCAGGAAACAAAGGGTGTTATTAGGAAAGAGACATGTATCAAGCTATCAGGCATCATCCAACTGGGAACTAATTACATGTGGGGTCCCACAAGGTTCCATTTTGGGGCCCTTACTTTTTCTTGTGTATATCAATGACCTTTCATCAGTAACATTACCAGATGCCAAGTTTGTTTTGTTTGCTGATGATACAAACATTGCAATAAATAGCAAATCAAGAGTAGTCTTAGAAAGATCAGCCAATAAAATATTTGTGGACATTAATCACTGGTTCCTAGCCAATTCTTTGTCACTAAACTTTGAAAAAACACACTACATGCAGTTCAGAACTTGTAAGGGGTGTCCCAAGAGTATATGTCTAACATATGATGACAAGAAGATAGAAGAAGTGGACGGTGTTAAATTCTTGGGATTACAGCTTGATAATAAATTCAACTGGGAGGAGCACACCACAGAACTGCTGAAGCGTCTTAACAAATCTCTGTTTGCAATGCGAATTTTGTCAGACATAGGGGATATAAAAATGAAAAAGCTGGCATACTATGCTTACTTTCATTCCATAATGTCATATGGGATTATTTTCTGGGGTAATTCGTCAAGCCAAGCTAAAGTTTTCCGGGCACAAAAACGTGCAGTAAGAATTATATGTGGTGTGAACTCAAGAACATCCTGCAGAAGCCTGTTTAGGGAACTAGGGATACTAACTACAGCTTCCCAATATATTTATTCCTTAATGAAATTTGTCATTAAAAATATATCACTTTTTCAAACCAACGGCTCAATTCATGGAATCAATACTAGAAATAAGAATAATCTTCACAAGGATTTAAAGTCACTTAGTCTTGTACAAAAAGGTGTGCATTATTCAGGAACACACATTTTCAATAACTTGCCAGCAGACATAAAAAGCTTAACAACCAATGAAATTCAGTTTAAGAGAAGCCTAAAGGATTTATTGGTGGCCAACTCCTTCTACTCCATTGATGAATTTCTTAGTAAAACCAACTGATTTGTATATAAGTACAACATAACTTCTGCACAATTTCAGTGCAGTAATGTGTTCACTGAAAATTTGTGTGTGTGTGTGCTTGTGTGTGTGTAAGTGTGTAAGTATAATCTAACTTCTGCACCATTTCAGTGCAGTAATGTGTTCATTGTAAATAAGCATCACAGTAGTTGTATTACATGTTTCTTACCTTATAAATAAATAAAAAACTTTTTTATTTTAAATTCAGTGCAATAGTATTTGTAAAATGACTCTTAGTGTTCATTAAAAAATGACGATCATTCCACTTGGGACCTGTGGAATGGTACATTAGCTTATTTGTTTTAGTTGTAAATATTTGTCATGTATTGTTGTTTTTCTGACATGTTCCACATCCTGGAGGACCTCCTCACTACGGATCAATTGGAATGAAAGTAAATCTAATCTAATCTAATCTAATCTAACAGTGTATGCCAAAAGTTTTCCAATGTGTCAAACCGTTTTAATGGTAATTGACAGCATTACTTCATCTAGGTATGGTAGCGTGGATCATTTCAGGGATGGAATAACTTTCAACACCTTGTATTCTGTTGGTGATACTCTCCAGCTCCCACAGTAATGTTTTAATGTTTGTTGTGATCCAGCTACAGGAATTAGTGATTCCACAAAGTTTGTTTATAATCAGTTCCTTTCGAAAACATATTCAAGATTAGCTATGAAAACTGAAGAAGAACCATTGTTGTCATGTATGTGCAACTCACTTATAACCAGCTTTTAATAAACTTGCATATAGACCAATTTAGTCAGTCATTTAATAGAAACAGACATAATTGGTGGCCACCATGTGGCATGGTTTACACCTGAATGATATCAAACTCCCTGATGATGGTAGCATAGTGACAGATAGTCTGGCTATGATATTATTTCAACCGGCCTTATGCTGATTTGGTAACATCACCCTTCAGATACACATTTGTGACCACTGAGTAAGAGTGTGTGTGTGTGTGTGTGCGTGTGCGTGTGCGTGTGCGTGTGCGTGTGCGTGTGCGTGTGCGTGTGCGTGTGCGTGTGCGTGTGCGTGTGCGTGTGCGTGTGCGTCAGTAATAAATATTCAAATATTCTACCTGGGATACTATACTTGAGTGGGGTTAAAGGCCATGGTTGAAGTCATATCCTAACAATAGAAAATTGGTCATGATAGACATACACAAGACTAAATTTGGAGTGGTGAAACATTAAATATTGTTTTCTACAATGTTCAGTGCTTAGCTTGCACTTGTTTTAAGCCACATAAATTTGACATTGGAGAACTGTTCAAAAGCTATTGTTTGCTGCTGAGAGTAGTATACTGATAAAGGGCACAAACATATCTGACATGGTCAGGAGAGTAATGGAACTATCTTAAAACTGATTTACAGTGAACAGTTTAAAAATCAGTTTTAGAAAACCTCATGTTATGCAATTCTAAACAAATAAAAATAGCTTACTGGTGGATGAGGCCTCGTGTGT
The DNA here is from genome assembly GCF_023864275.1 of Schistocerca cancellata. NCBI lineage: Eukaryota > Metazoa > Arthropoda > Insecta > Orthoptera > Acrididae > Schistocerca > Schistocerca cancellata. Next base: position 196,606,116 of record NC_064630.1, read on the forward strand.
GAACTTCTAGGCATCAGTATGGATAAATATTTGAGGTGGCACAACACATTGATAAGTTAAGAAAAAAAGGCTTTTTCACCTACAAATCTCTCTCATTACATTGACCAGGAGACTTGATTGCTAGCATACTTTATACAGTTCCAGTCAGTAATGCCATTGGAATATTCTTAAAGGCCAAAGAAGAATGTATGCAGTAATAATATTGTTTAAAGTTGATGACTAAATGTGTTGCAGAACCCTTTTCAGGGAATTATGGGATTTGTAAGTGTTGTACTTGAGACTTTTCATGACCTTTCCAACTATGCTTCTGGCTGCCGGGGGCAGATGGTTGCAACATATTGCAAACATGTTTTGAAACACAGAAATGGCTATGTGTAGCAGTGTTGGTACAGATCAAAGAAACAGTGTTTCTGACCAGTTACTGCACATCAATGCTGCATGGTACTAGCATATGTGTATATTCCAAGTTTTAAGTTTCTGTGGTATTTCATTGTTTCACAAACAATTTGGGGTGTGTAAGGCAGAAATTTTGGGATGTGACATCATGTGAGTCTTAGAAGTGCTTATAGAATGTAAGAATTGAAGAATATAAAGATAACCGTGAAAAGACGAAAGCATCCAAGGAAGGGACAAGGTGATTTGCTGCTTCTTAGAAAGTATTGCAGAAGCAGGACAAAAAAGCAGATGAATGAAGCACATTTGGCAAATAAGTGGCATGCAGATCGAGAGACCAGCCGCTATTGCAAAGGCCAATAGCAAAGCATGAATTATAGTGTGCTGTATGAGGCAGATTAGGAATTAAAGATTGGAGTTTTCAGTGTATTTGGGTTTGGTAGTAAGCAGCAAACACTGGTTCCCCTGTCACAGTCAGTCCCAATGAGCAGTACAGAAGTGGGGAAATAGTTCTGTAGGACTGTCTCTGTGTCATTATTAAGCAATGTGGAATAAAAATTTGGTAAAGGATATATTTAAATTACATATGTTTTTTCAGTTGCCTTTCCTTTAAATAGTGCTACTGTATTGACCAAAATATTAAAATCAGTGTACGAAATTCTAGTGAAGTTTGGAAACTGGTGCCATCTTCTGTATTCAGCACCAGCATCAGTAGCAGGTTACACTGATACCTTTTTCTGTAATTTGTGTTAGTGCACTAACAATGGCTTTTGGATATTAACAGTGCAGCATCACATGTGATTGTATTGTCTTTGTCACTAAGCGTAACATAGCAGAAATCGTGAATACATTACGAGAGACATTTGTTACCTGTGTATAGACCTTAACAGTTCGCAAACGTGTAGCAAATGAGCAAGAAACATGTTTACAATACAAGTGGCAGTGTGCATACAGATTTACACTTATGTGATAGTATCTATACATTTTAAGGGTCCTTGTAGGTAATAATGAGTAAATTCAGAATGAACTGGACAATTCACAACCACAGTTGAAGTAAAAATACTGTCCATATAGACCATGCATCATAATTTAGGGTTCAGAATGGGGATTTATATTGTGGTGTGAAAGTCTATAATAGGTTGCCAAATTGAGAATTTCCAGATATTCAAAGACAAATAAAATCAATACATCATTAGCCACTCTTCCTACAGTTTATCAGAAAATTTGGAATCGGGGATGTAAATTTCACATAACACTAATGTTTATATTAAATGAATCTTGATTTATCCAGCATATAAATAACTGATAGTAATCTGTGTAAAGTTACATAATTGCTTTCTTAGAAGAATTGTATAAAACAAGAGTTGTTATAGAATAAGAGGAGCAGTGGCTTTTTCAAACTAGCCATTTTTCTCATTATATATGTAAACGTGCAGGTTGTCCCAGGAGGAATGGTCAGTGTTCAGGGACATGGCAAGAATGATTATTTAAAGCAAAAATATCTAGTGCATATGGACTCTAAAATGCATACCCGAAGAGCTGTGGGCACTTGCTCATTTTCACTACTGTGAAACACAGTTCTATTGAACTGGTGGTCATTGCTCTTAAGGTATGCTTTTTAGGATAATGTTTAATAGACTTTATTGCTTGAATGATTGGCCAATATTCAGGTATAGGACAGGAACATTCTTCCTTGTATACCCTGTATAAAGTAACTTGTAAGTCAGAGCAGACTAGTACTGTTGATAAGTACCCCAACGCTGTAGGACTGGGATGAACTTCCTGTTATAACAAATAAAGAATGATGGGCAAAGATTGCTATGGAAATGGCTCAGGGTTCATAGGAAGGGGTAAAAAGATGAAGTAAAAATGTGATAAACACTTGGAGATTGGAGCAACTGGAAGAAGATTGCAGAAAATATAGTAGTATGGAGAGCCTTTCTTAATTATGATTTTGCATGGTCCACTATACCTGATACTTCCATGAGTGGACGTAGCATTGTGTGGAAGAGTTGTTTCGTGAAGAAATGATGACTGACACCCACCAAGCATTCATGTGACATCTTTGTTGTATATTAACTGTTCGTGGTGGCAAATAATTCAAATGACATGGTGTTTGTGAAGGCTCCGGTTCTGTGTGCACACTGGAATCAGCTCTTACTTGAGGTTTAGCAACTAATTAATTGCAGTCATATTCTCTTGTGCTGTATGTTAGCATAACATTATTTGGTTTCTTGAAAGAATGAAAGTCACTGTAAAATTACTGCACATAATTACGGAACAGTGTGTGTGTGTGTGTGTGTGTGTGTGTGTGTGTGTGTGTGTGTGTGTGTGTGGGTTTTTTTTTTTTTTTTTTTGCTGTAACATTCATGTGATCCACTTAAATGTAACAGATTGCTTCCTTCATAAATCAGTGACTGACAAACAAAACAATAGTTTCTCATGCTAGGGTCATCATTCCCAAAACGTGGTGGTGGTGGTGATTTTCAATTCCAGTCGCACAAATTCTTGTGTAGAAAAAATAAATAAAGCTGCATATCTAATCAGAAACAAAAATCAATATTTAATGAATGCAACAGATTTGCCTAAAACTTTTGATGAAGGTATTTCCACTTTGTTGTTGTCCAGACAAAAAGATTCTTATACTGTATTAGTTTCTGTGTTGAAATTGTGTGTTCTGTAGTAGAGCTTCAGTTCGGTCCCTGCTAGAGTATCAACGTATTTTGTGGAAATCAGTAGGGATTTCTTTTAAATGAAGACTGTTGGTGCAGTGAGAGTGAGGTGATTGGTTTAACAAGATGGGATTATATAAAATTCCAGTTCTTAATATCTTCAGGAAAGCTCTGGAGTTGTCACTTTCTTGTTTACTAGAGATTTTTCTTTTCATTGCAACAACCTGTAAATTGTCTTGATTCCACAATCTTCTGCCTTAATTGACATTGTTAACTATGAGTTACTTTGACTCACTCATGGTGCTGTGTGGTGATTTTTAATGCTGTGAAACAGTGGGGATGCAGCTATAACGGGAAAAGTTGTTCATTAGTTTGGCTTCTGACAGGGTACTGTGACATGCATCTTTCTTTCTCTCATCTAACAGATAACAGTGAAGGCGTATCACACTTCTACAAACTCTTTAATAGTACCTGTCATGCCGCTTCTTGTGTTGGATACTGCCTCTAATGTATTGTCATTGAATAAAGAGCATTTGTCAGAACATTTATTGGAAAGTCTGACTGCTGTGACTGCTAACATAAATGCAACATTTCTTATACAGAATGTCTCAAAAGAAAGTTCATGTTTGAAGAGCTGTCTGCACAAGACGCAACAAGCAACAAATCTGAGGAGAAAAGGGGGGGGGGGGTATGTTCATCACTTGCTTGCCCCTTAGGAATTCCAACAATGTGGAGTACTTCTTGGGAGTAGAACGTGCATTCCATGTTTGAGAATTTTACAAAAATAGTGATTCAACAACTGTAGCGTAAGGAAACTTTGCAGTGGTCATGTGTTGTATGATCTAAATCATGCTCAAAGTGTTTACCTTACGCAAAAATGTTCAAAACATTTGTGGAGACTGGTTCAACACTGGCCAAATAGAAATCCGGGCAACAAAGGTCCTCAAGGATGGTCAAATTTGTAGTGTGTGTAAATCGGTCTGTTTGTGATAATCCTAACCTCTCCATTCATAAGTGTGCAAGTTCTTTAAATGTGCAATGATTATCACTGCACGGAATTCTGCAAAAAGGCCATAAACATTGCTTAGGAAATCCAATTGGTGTAAGAATTAAAGCATCAAGATCCCAAACATGCACTGCAGTTCACTAATGATGTGACTGAGTGGTCTTCATTTATCATCATCTTGTTTTATGATGAGGCTCATTTTCACCTGAATGGTTTTGTCACTAAGCAACATTGCCACTACTGGAGTGCAACAAATACTAAACAGAAGCATGAGAAACTCCGTCATTCACTCCTCCCCTCCCCCCTCCCTCCCTCCCTCCCTCCCTCCCAAGGTGGCTCATGGTTCTTTTGTGAGTTCATGCATGGCACACCCTGTGCCTCAAGCTATTACAGCCCATTCTTCCTTCATGCGCTGTATTCCCTTCACCATGCCCCTCCCCCCGCATTCTCGCTCTTTCCCCGCTGCCCTCTCCATCCCCTCTCTCGGTGTTGTGATTTAAATTGACCTGGCTGTCTACCCGTTTCCTTGTATTAATTGAAAGTTTGTTCCTATTGCATGTTCATTTATCCTTTTTAACAATTTGGTCCTCTCTTGTGGTCTGACCTCCATTTTTAAATTTTCAGTCTTTCGTGTGAGCCATTTGGGGAAGAACTTCCTGCCTTGCGTCTATGGCATGGATTCCTCTGGCCCCTTCCATCCCATATTCCTTTGCAGCCGTAGCCACCCTCTACCTCGTTAGGTCACCAACATGTTTACCCAGTTGTGCGGTAGGGCTGTTGTGTACCCATCTGGCTGAGCCATCTGATAATGCAGGGATCACACTACTGATACCTGAGCGATTGTCTCCCCATGTATGCCATGGAAGGGGTGCATGTCATTTTGGAGCATTGGAACTCACGGCAACGGTCACCATGCCAGACAGCTCTTGCTGTGGCTTGGTGGTGCACATGGGAGAGCCCCTGATTGGAGTAGGTGATACCTGAGTAGATGCTTGACGCATGAAGCGTATCAAACTGCAAACATCTGGCTGTTTTTAAACAGCTGTCTCTTTGAATGGTAAAGGACTATTGAATGCTATTTCATATGACTGTGCAGCCTTGCCTTCGCTGGCTACACCGTGGGAGGAGAGTCAGGCTCATTGTCTTGGGATGAAACGCTTTCCCTGCTGCCTTGTCTGTACTAGGACAGGTGGACAGTTGGGGACACATTCACAGCCACAAAGCTGTTGTTTTTTTGTAGAGAATATAGAGGACAAGTTTGGTGAAGTGAAGTCTCCCAGTAAAATACGGTCAGGCTCTTGTTGATCAAAGCTGCTTCTGCCACCCAATCTGCAGCTCTTTGTGCTTGTGGTCGTCTTGGCAATGTCCCGATATGTATAACACCTTACCAGTCTCTGAATATGGTCCAGGGAGTGATTTTTCAGAGGACATCATCTTGCAAATTAATGAGTAACTCTGGGCTAATCTGGAGCGATGGAGTGTTCATTTTGTTTGATGTGTGCAGAAGGCTCATAAAGACAACCGCATCAATAATGGCACCTTTGTTCTGGCTTTCGAGGGAGATACCATCCCAGAGAAGGTTAAGGTTATGTGCTACAAATGTGACTGGAAGCTGTATGTCCTGCCACCTATGAGGTGCTTTCAGTGCCTGCACTTTCATCATATGTATTCCTGCTGTATGGCAGACCCTCTGTGTGGTGACTATGGCCACTCACTCCATGAGCGAAGCCCCTGTGTTACGCCACCCGTGTGTCAATTGCCATGACTGCCACTCTCCATGATTGCCAGATTGCCCAACTTGCAAGAGAGAAAAGAAGATCCAAGAGTAAAAGTCCCTGCATCTTATGCTGAGGCTCTCCAAAAATATGACAGGCTCCACCAGGTGTCTCTTTCTTCAAATTTTGCCTCTGTTAAATATTTTCCCCCTACTACCTCTTTCTTACCTCAGCCCTGTCCCCTTCTCCCTTTCCCTTTCCCTGGGGCTCCCATGCCCTCCCCCCTGCTGGTGATGGGGATCACCTGCAGGACCACTCCCGCCCCCCTTCCCTCCTCCCTCCCCCCCCCCCCCCCCCAGCATCTCTCAGGTTGGGAGCCTACTAACACAACAAGAGAAGGAGGAGGAACCTAACTCCTAGGACAACCCCCCCCCCCTCCCCCGTCCCGCACACCTGGTGATCCTGGAGGCGTCATCTCCTCCCTCGCATCCAGAGTCTGACATCTTATTTATGGATGTCACCCCATCCTCATCAGCAGTGACCACTGACCAGGTGACATGACCTCCTATCTGCTTCTTTGTCTAACCTGGACTTCCCACCACATGCTAATCCAGTGGAATTGCGACAGATATTATCAACCCCCCACCAGAAATACAATACCTCATTTCCTCTTGATATGTGTTCTGTCTTGCTCTTCACGAGATGCACTTCCATGATGACCACTCTTCAATGGTTCATGGTTATCGAGCATTCTGTCGGAACCATGCCGGCACTGGGATAGCATCTGAAGGGGTGTCCACTTTAGTTCGCACCAATGTCATTAGTAACTGGACCCCACTTTGTACCAACCTGGAAGCAATAGCAGCTAGAGTGCAAACAACCCCAGCAATTACCATTTGCAATGTCTACCTCCTTCCAGGTAGGCCACTTCCTAATGTTGAACTGTCTACCTTAATACAACTCCCACCCCATATCTCCTCCTTGGGGATTTCGGTGCACACCACCCCCTGTGGGGAAGAGCCACTTTGATGGGTAGCGGGTCTTCTAATTGATCAACTTACTACAGACTTTAATTTCTCTCTCCTCAGTGATGGTTCCCCTAACCACTTCAGTGCCACTCATGGCACCATTACTGCAATCGATCTCACGATGTCCTATCCTGCTCTCGTGGCTTCCCTGCATAGACTACTCCATGATTATCTTCGTGACAGTGACCAGTTTCTGGAGATTCCATCGTTCCTATGCCGCCACCAGGGAGACAGGTGCTCACATTGGGCATTCTGCAGAGCCAATTGGCCTTCATGTACGCATACTGTGCACTTAAACACCTCTCTTGGATTGCATTGATGCAGTCATGCAAAGCGTCTCTGCCTCTATTCTTCATGTTTCTGGCAGTGTTACCCCTCTATCCACAGGTGCCCCACGTTGACCAGTAGTATGGTGGACCAAGGACCTAGCAGTTGCTATCCAGCACTGCTGACGGCGCCAACTTTGTTGCATTTAAGCATCTCTGTACTAAGGCTCTCTGTCTTACTAAGCAGAGTAAAAAGGAATGCTGGGAGTGCTATGTTTCCTCCCTGGGGATGTATGCCTCTTCATCGCAGGTTTGTTACAAGCTCTGTAGCCTTCTGGGCTGCCAGTGACAATCTGCTGTCCAAGGTCTTATCCTCCAGGGTGCTCTGTTTACTAACCACTACTCCTTGCAGAACACATCACAACACACGTTGTGACAGCATTGGCATCCTCTTTCTATCCTGCTACCTTTCTCTGTCAGAAATGACAAGTTCAAGAAACCTCCCTGTGTTTAAATACCCACCCCCCCTCCCCTCTCCAAGCTGAATGCTATAATGAACCTTTCACTGAATGGGAATTCTTGCAGGCTCTTACTTCTTCTCATGCCATCACTCCAGTTTGTGTCAGTGACCTGAACTCAGTATGTAGTGAACCTGTGTCCCTTCAAACCTCTCTTGAAGCTGTGGCCATCAGGATAAGGACGATGCAGGAAGTAAGTCTGCAATGTATATCTTCCTCCAGATGGTGCAGTACCCCTGAACACATAGACTGCACTGATTGACAAACTCCCTAAACCTTTCCTACTTTTGGTAGATTTTAATGCGCATAAACCCCTGTGGGATGGGGCCATGCTTACTGGCCAAGGCAGGGAGGTTGAAAATTTGTCAAAACTCGACCTGTGCCACTTAAATATAGATGCCCCCCACATTTCAGTGTGGCACATGGCACATATTCGGCCATTGATCTCGTGGTCTGCAGCCCTGGCCTTCTCCCCTCTATCCACTGGAGGGCACATGACGACCTCTGTGGTAGTGACCACTTCCCTATCTTCCTGTCATTCCCTCGGCATCCTGCCCATGGATGCCTACCCAGATGGGCTTAAAACAAGGCAGACTGGGAAGCCTTCACCTTTGCTGTCACTGCAGAATGTCCTGCACAAGGTGCCATTGATGCTGTCGTTGAGCAGGTCATTACAACGATCATTTCTGCAGCGGAAAATGCGATCCCTCATTCTTTAGTGTGCCCCTGGCAATAGACAGTCCCTTGGTGGTCGCTGGAAGTTGCTGAGGCACTTAAAGAGAATGTTGGCGAGCTCTACAGTGACGTAAGTGGCACCCTTCACTAGAGCACCTAATAGCCTTCAAGCGGCTCCGTGTCTGCATTCGCCAGCTTATAAGACAATGTAAACAGAAATGTTGGGAGAGTTACGTGTCAACCATTGGGTCCTATACATCACCTTCCCAAGTCTGGACAAAGAACAGATGTCTTTTTGGGTACCAGACCCTCAACAGGTGTCCCTGGCATTAACATCAATGGTGTGTTATCTACTGACACAAACGCAATTGCCGAGCACTTTGCTGAGCACTGTGCTTGAGCCTCTGCATCGTAGAACTACCTTCAAACAGCGGATGAAAAGGAAAGTCCTCTCGTTCACTTCATGCCACAGTGAACCCTATGACGCCCCATTTACAGAGTGGGAGCTCCTCAGCACCCTTGCACATTGCCCCAACACAGCTCCTGCGCCAGATCAGATCCACAGTCAGATGATTAAACATCTCTTGTCTGACTACAAGCGACATTTGCTCGTCGTCTTCAACCGGATCTGGTGTGATGGTGTCTTTCCATCGCAATGGCGGGAGAGCTCCATCATTCCGATGCTCAAACCTGGTAAAAACCTGCTTGATGTGGATTAGAGATGGGCAAAACTGTTCTTTTCAGAGATTGGATCAGAACTGTTCACTCCCTGAAATGAATTAGCTTTTTTTCATGACTCACCACTCATTTACAATATAAAATAAATGGAAGGCACATTGCCCTTTAAACTTGGTTTATTCCAGTACTATACCTGTATTTTGATCTTATTTGATCCTATTTTGAAGTAACACAGATAATGAGTAAGAATTTTGTATTGTTTATTGAAATTTCCACGATATGACAAAGTTTTTGATTATTGATTTATTTTGCACTATCGTGGTTTTTTGGGTGATCGGAAAATGTTGTAACTTGAGATTTACATTAACAATATATTTGGCTATAACGTATTAAAATTTCATTAACCTCATACAAATACATCGCAAGCCATATATTTTTAAAGTGAACGTTTCCTTTCGAAGACGCCTAAAATCGCAAAATCCGTACCAGAATAAGAAAAAAAATATAAATTTGACTGTAAAACGAAAGTGCTGCATATAGCCTTACGCAGAATAAAACAAGGAAAATATTGGTGTATCACATTTTGCGATACGTTTATCGGTTCGCTCGTAATTAAAGCGTAAATTCGAGTGTCTATAATAAAAATCCTATAGTAAGAGGAGTCATCAGGAACCTAAACTAATCAGTTTAAACAAATAAAAATAAAATAAAAACAATTGATGTATACATAACATAATAATGTAATATACATAGCGGCATTACTACGAAGAACAATATCCAGTGGGGGCGAACTCCGATGCAGAGGCGCTGAGTCGAGCAGGTCGAGCCGCGAGCTGTATTACTGCGTGAGCTGAGACCGCAGAGACCACAGTGACGCCTGAGTCGCTTTGCTCGACGCTCTGGCTAGAGTCGAGACGGTGGGGCGAGCGTTGAGCGGGCGAGTTCCGAGGGAGGGGGTAGCGGTGAACTCACCCGCTCCGAGACAAATAGTTCGTTCCCTTGCGAGCGGGTTTTTGCAAGTAGTTCCTATGTTATCCGCTAGGTGGCTCTCTGTCCTGTTGCTCGCATCAACTGCCCAGAGGGCAGGACGTGCGACTGAAACGATCGCCGACAGAGTGCGATGCGAAGTTACGCTGCGCCAGACACTGCGCGGCAGACGACGCACAGAGACGCCACGGCATATGTGAAATACAAAGTCCAATGGGGCACTGCACAATGCAGGCAGCCAAGGTAGAAGCAGGGCAGAGGCCGGCGCTGGCTGTGTTGTGTGGCGTGCACTGTGCTGTGACCAGCAGAGGCGCTGCTGATATGCTCCGTCTCTCTCTCTCTCTCTCTCTCTCTCTCTCTCTCTCTCTCTCTCTCTCTCTCTCTGCCGTGGGAAACGTTTGGAGCTACCTGTTCACTCCTTTGAAAGATTGAACTCTATGAATTAGTTCAAGAGCGGATCCCCCATCTCTAATGTGGATAGCTACCAGCCCATCAGCCTCACTAACTTTCTTTGTAAGCTGCTGAAACATATGGTGTGTTGGCGTTGGGTTGGGTCTTGGAGTCAGGTGGCCTACTGGCTTCATGTCAGGGTGGCTTCCTGGCAGGGTCGCTCTGCCACTGATGGTCGTGTGTCCCCAGAGTCTGCCATCTGAACAGCCTTCTCGAAATGCCAACCTCTGGTTGCTGTCTTTTTTAACTTAGTAAAGCATACAACATGACCTGGGAACACATATCTCTGCCACATTGTATGAGTGGGCTCTCCAGGGCCTGCTCCTGATTTTTATCCAAAACTTCCTTTTGCTCCGTACTTCTCGTGTCCAAGCCGGTGCCTCCCATAGTTCCCCCCCCCCTCCCCCCCCCCCCCCCCATATTCAGGAGAATAGCATTCCGCAGGACTCTGTATCGAGTGTCTCTCTATTTTTAGTGGCTATTAATGATCTAGCAGCAACTGTAGGGCGGTCGGTCTCCCATTCTCTGTATGCGGATGACTTCTGCATTTCGTATTGCTCCTCCAATTCTGGTGTTGCTGAGCAGTGCCTACAGGGAGCCATCCAAAAGGCACAATCATGTGCTCTTTAAACTTAAAACTTTAACTTACTGACGATTCCCTCACTGTAGTGGAGACATATCGATTCTTAGGACTGGTTTCCGAAGCCCAATTGATGTCGATTCTGCATCTTAGCTTAAGTGGAAGTGCTGGTAGTACCTCAGTGCCCTCCACTACCTGAGCAACACCAACTTGGGTGCAGATAGCTCTAAGCTGCTGCAGCTTGTGCAAAGCCCTTGTTCAATCCCACCTTGACTATGGGAGTTTGGTTTGTGTCCTGGTGGAGGCTGGAGCCCCTCTGTTGAAGGTTAGGCATGCATAACTGCTCGCCAGTTACGTTGCACATGTTCATAGTTCTGCATATCCGAATTACTGTCTCCTTTTCCCAACCACAGCGGATCATCTCCCGCATCAGCGGCCCAGGTCAAGGCTTAACGATTGCAGTTCGCGTCCGGTCGCTTCTGCCCAAACTGGAGTCCTTCCCGTTACCACCTCTCCTCGAGGTCCATTCACGTACACCTCCATGATGATGTACACCTAGGCCGCAGAATCTTCTGGACCTTTCGCATTGCCCTAAGGACTCCGTTAACCGTGCGGCTCTCTGCTATCACCACCTCTCAATTCTCGACATGTACCATGGCCATGAAATGGTTTACACCGATGGCTCAATGGCTGATGGTCACATAGGCTTATGGTGGACATATTGAACAGCACTCCTTGCCAGATGGCTGCAGTGTTTTCACTGCAGAGCTGGAGGCCATATCTCATGCTGTTGAGCACATCCGCTCATGCCCTGGCGAGTCATTTCTCCTGTGTACTGACTCCTTGTGCAGCCTACAAGCTATCAACCAGTGCTACCCTCACCATCCTTTGGTAGCGTCCATTCAGGAGTCCATCTTTGCCCTGGAATGGTCTGGTCGTTCAGTGGTGTTTGTGTGGGCCCCAGGACATGTTGGAATCCGAGGCAACAAACTTGCTGACAGGCTGGCCAAACAGGCTATGTGGAAACCGCTTCTGGAGATTGGCATCTCCGAAACTGACCTGTGTTCTGTCTTACGCCGCAGGGTTTTTTTGGCTTTGGGAGATGGAATGGCATAACAGTATGCACAACAAACTGTGTGTCTTTAAGGAGACTACGAATGTGTGGAAGTCTTCCAAGCAGTCCTTTCGCAGGGAATCAGTTGTCCTCTGCTGGCTCTGCATTGGCCATATGTGGCTAATGTGTGGTAACCTCCTCCGTCGTGAGGACTCACCTTGGTGTCACTGTGGCTCACAAATAACTGTCGGCCACCTCTTGCTGAACTGCCCACTTTTAGCTGCTCTGTGGCGGACTTCTTTTGTCCCTCTGTGTCCTCCACCCTAGTGCTTTTAGGTTGGAGGTTTTAATGTGTTGCAGAGGGGCCTGGCTTCTCCTTTTTATTCTCATGGTCAGCCAGCCATTGTAAACTGCTCTCTTGTTTTGATCTGTTCTACATGTTTCCTGCATCTCTCTGTAGTTTTCTTGACTGATTTTGTCCATTGTAGTGTTTGTTGCCCTTCTGTCATTCTTGTGGTTTTCTCCTTTCTTCCAGCCGTGTTTTGTACGTTGCAATTATTTTTCTCCCACCCTTGTAGAATATATTTAATCGGAACGAGGGACTGATGACCTAGCAGTTTGATCCCCCACCCTTTTAAACTAACCAACCAATCAACCAACCAACATGACCTGACCTGGGTTCCATCCACAGCCTAATGATCCAAAACTTGGATGTTATGCAGAGGCAAAATCTTCTCAAGGTCTTCAGCTGATTTGGTCCACAGATGCCTTCCCCTCGCAATGGCGAGAGACAACATAGTTATCCCCGTCCTTAAGCCCAGGAAGAACCTGACATTTCTTGACAGCTACCACCTGATCATCCTGGCCATCTTGCTTTGTAAACTGCTAGAGAGGATGGTTAGCTTCCAATTATGTTGGGTATTTGAATCTCGAGGCCATAAAGTAAGGCTGGTTCTTCCAGGTTCAAATTGGCACTTCACTCAGAACCCCTCAGATCCAGGAGAATAGTATCCCACAGGGTTCTCTGTTAGGTGTCTCATTCCTCCTCATTGACATTAATGGGCTTGTAACCTATGTTGGGCCTCTGTTTACCTCAGTGTTGTATGTTGTTGATTTTTGCATATGGTACAGCTCTCACATGGTAGCATCTACTGAATGCCAGCTCAAAGATGCCATCTGACTGACCTCTGCATGAGCCCTCTCCTGTGGCTTCCAGTTGGCTTCCAGTTTTCTCCCTCCAAAACGTGGGTTATGCATTCTTCCCATTGACTCACACACCACCTTGATCCAGAACTTTATTTAGGTGACTAGTGCCTGGATGGTGTAGGGCAATCCTGTCTCTTGGGACTTATTTTTGGTAAAAACTGAAGGGGCTGCCCATATTTGCCATCTGAAGACCACATGCATGCAGAAGCTTAATGCTCTCTGCCTCCTGGCCCGCACATCTTGGGTTGCAGACCGTGCTACTCTTCTCCATCTTTACAGCACTGCTCTTGTTTTGTCCAGATTAGATTATGGTAGTCAGGTTTATGGCTCAGCAGCTCCTTCCACTCTGAAACTACTTCACCCTGTTCGTCATTGTGGGGTGTGTCTGGCTATTGGTGCCTTTCACACTAGTCCCTCTGACAGTCTCCTCACTGAAGCAGGGTTTTCCCCTCTACAAATACGACCGAGCCAACTCCTGGCTACTTACACAATCACTATTTGCCCCTTCCCTGACCATCCCATGTACCTTACCCTCTTTGCAAATGAGGGGTGTCTCCCTCCTGATAACTTCCCAAGGGTGGGACTGCTGGTGGGAATGTCTCTCACTTCCCTCTGTTGGGATCTCCATCTCCACTCACGGGAATGCACCCTGTGTATTTCCTCCTGCATCCTTCCTTGAATGGGGCTTAGTACATGGATTAAGACTGACCTATTCCAGGGTCCTAAGGTCTGTGTCATCCCTATGGTCTTTCGGCGTCTTGTACGTTCCATCCTTGCAGAGTTCCAATGCGCTATCATCTTCTATACTGATGGTTCTAAAACGATAGATAAGGTGGGATACATTATCATGTCTCCTACTGGACTGGAACACCGTTTACTGCCAGGATCATGTAGTGTGTTCACAGCAGAGCTGCTGGTGGTTAACAGGGCCATCCATTTTGTTACTCAGGCCTCCCTCCACTGTGCTTTAATATGTGCAGACTCAATGAGCAGCCTGCAGGCCATAAACCAATGCTACTCTCGCCAGCCTTTGGTATCTGCTATCCGTGACCTTCTCCCCGCCCTCGGACATGCTGCCTGCTCAGTTGTCTTTCTCTGGGTCACAAGTTGTGTGTGCATCCCAGGGAATGAACTGGCTGTCTGTTTGGCCAGAGGGGCAGATACTTACCCCCCCCCCCCCCCCCCCCCCCTCCGGCCATTCCCTTTCATGATTCCAGGTGCAGATATGCGTATCCACATCAAATCTTTCTTTGGCAAAAAGTGGAATGAAATCTGGTGTGCTACTGCTCTCAGTAATAAACTCTGCACAGTCAAGGAGACTACTGCAGTTTGGCCCTTTTCCACTGTCTTATGCTGTCTATGCATTGGTCATACCAAGCTCAACCATAGTTCTCTCTTGCATAACGAGCCAGCAGCATGATGTGGCTGTGGAGTCAGATTCACAGTATCCCATATATTGGTAGAATGCCTCCTTCTTTTGCCCTATCGTACTAAGTATAGCCTTCCAGATTTCTTTCTTTAATATTAGCAGACAATTCACAGATGGTTGAACTGGTCCTCACTTTCCTCTGTGAAAGTGGTTTTTATTTTCAGGTATAATGTTTTGCTTTACTCCTGGGGCAGGGTCAGGGTAGATGTGGTTGGGGGATCTCTTTGTGTTTTCTAGGTCTGGGACCTATGGCCACTCCCCATGCAAAGACGACTTTTTAATCCCTTTCTACTGTGTGTTTTTTAACTTCCTCATTTTATGGTTTGATCCCTCTGACTGGATTCGTCTATTTTCAGTGGACCCTCTCTCTCTCTTCCACAAGTAACTTTGGAATTGCAGGACTGATAACTTCACCATTTAGTCCTACAACCCCATCAATCAATCAATCCCTTCATTCACCAGAAGTTACTGTATGGGCTTGAGGAGTAATTGACTGGTACTTTGTTGAGGACAAGAGTGGTTGTTCAGTTACAGTGGATTTGGAATGTTATTTGATAATGATAAATGACATTCTGGAGCCAGATTTGTAAAACTTTCGTGGTTATAATGAAACAATATGGTTTCAGAAAGATGGAGCCGCAGCATACACAACCAGTGCATATGTAGTGAGCATTCGTGACATTTTTCCTGGGAAATTGGATCTCCAGAAGGGGTGACATAAATTAGCCCACATACAGTCAGTATTTGAGCCCCATGTATTATTTCTTACAGCGATTTGTCAGATATAGTATATGTCAATAATCTGACTTCTCCGGAGCAATTGAAAGAAAATATCTGTAGTGATGTGGCACCCATCATGCAAAATTTTGTTAATCATTTAAGTTAGTGCCATAGGTTTCATGTCGTCTCATTGTCACTGTAGGCTTGTACTGTGGGAAGCAAGGAGAGGATGTTGTTCGGTGGCCGGTGTCCTCTTTCTAGAACACAACTGCACACATGTATTAACTGGCTTCTTTGTTCATAAGAATAAGGAAGCTACTTAACTTGCGCTAATTGTTGTGATACAAGCCTTACTGCTAGTGAAGTACATGTCCCACTATGCGCACTACTCTGGTTGCTATGTGCTGCCTGAGGCTGAGACTAAGATTGTGTCTGCAAGTTACTGGACTGTGACTGAAAACTCGAGTCAGTGACTCAATGGATGACTTACTATCCCTCTGGACCATGGCGACGATCTAAATACTTGTGGTCAGGAGGGTGTTGGTGCTGCGTGGCCTGAGAGTCTGTTTTTGGTCTCTCTCCTGATAGGTGTGTTGCTTGTACCTACTATCAATCTTCTTGAAACCTCTTTGCCATCGGGTGTGGTTCCGCTGGTGATGGTCTGTCTCGTGGGTGGAAGCGATAGGAGGCGAGAAAGAGTTGCAGTGCCTGTTGCCGCGTGTGGGTGGTGCAAAGAATGTCCATCTGTTGTTCGCAAGTGCGTACAAAGCATTCTGCTGCTCTGTTGGACTGTGGGTGAAATGGAACACTTGTCAGATGATGAATGCTGTTGCCGGCACAGTCACATGAAGTGAAATGTGGTCTGTTGTCTGACAAAAGTACTTCTGGCAAACATTGTATGCAAAATATGGAGGGCAATGCTCGAATGTTGCAGTGTGATGGTGTAGAGTTCATAGGCACTTGGGAACTTGCTACAAGAGTCTACTATTATCAGCCAATGAGTGTTCCAGAATGGTCTTGCAGAGTCTACGTGCTCTTGTTGCCATGGCCAAGCTAAGAATGTCTGTGGTGGAGCGGATTGGTTTTCCGCACATGCCCAACACTGTGATGTCGTCTGTTCAATGTGGGCATCCATGCCATGCCAAGTACAGTGCCATCGCACAAACTTTTTAGTGCGAACAATTCCCCGATGTCCTTGGTGAAGCAAACACACATCCTTTGCAACGCTTTGGGAATAAGCATATGCGATTGTCCATGGTCATTTTGACTTGTCATGTTGAATTGAAAGGTTATGCTGACCTGCAAAATATTGGCGCACAACTGAGTTCTGTTTACTGTTCAATGAACGAGGCCAAGACGTGTGAATGTAATGCAACAAAATATTGAGATTTGGGTCTGCTTTCTTGGCCTGTGCTATTTTTTTGTAGTGCAAGGGAAAAGGTTCCAGCAATTCAGAGTCATGCACATCGATTTGGCAACAAGGTGCGGCAGATGCAGCAAAATCGGTGTGGGCCAATCAGAAGGTGAGATAGGGAGTCTGCATTGTCATGCTTTGCCGTAGGTCAGTACACAGTTTTATACTGATACTGCGAAAGCAACAAAGCCCAGTGTTGCAATTTTTGAGCAGTGTGTGTAGGAACCAGCCTTGACGAATGAAACTAAGACTGCAAAGGCTTTTGATCTGTCACTAAATAGAACTTGCGACCATACAAATAATGATGCAATTTTGTCACACCATACACAAAAGCGAGACCTTCTTTTTCAATTTGAGAATAATTGCACAGAGTTTGAGTGAGCAACTTTGAAGCAAAAGCAATAGGTTTGTTTTGTGCACAAAGTCTGTGTGAAAGTGCAATGCTGATTCCTTAGGAAGAAGTGTCAAATTGCAGAACTACTGACTTGGCTGGATCAAAATGTACTAAACATCTGTCATTAAGCAAAGCATTTTTGAGTTTCTGAAACACATCTGGACAGTTTTCAGTTCACACAAAAAGTATGTTTTTGCAACGCAAGCGATGCTATGGTGCCACTGTCTGAGCGGCATTTGCTAAGAATTGAATGTAGTAAGTCATTTTGCCTAGTACTGACTGTAGTTCAGACATGTTGCGAGGAACAGGCAGCTCATGGATTGCAAACAAATGAGATTGGAGGGGCTGTACACCCTCACTGTTTATCACATGACCTAATTACTATAGTTGAGTTTGAAAAAAGTCCCACTTTTTGAGATGACACTTGAGTCCTGTTTCTGACGCAAATTGGCAATGATGTGTTCCTCCGATGTACGACCTGAGATGACAATATCGTCAAGGTAGTTCAAACAAAATGGCACTCTTGCAGTCAACAGTTGCCAGTTATTTTTAAAAATGGTGGATGCAGAAGCACTGCTGAAGGGCAAACACACATACTTGAACAGTCCTAAGTGTGTATTCACAACAAACACTCTGTTATTCTTGATCCAATGGAATTTGCAAGTAGGCGTCAGGCAAATCTATCTTAGAAAAGTAAGCACCAAGCCTGTCCACAAGTTCCTCAGGTCGGGTTCCAGATAAGTGTCAACTGCTGATTTGGTTGACTGTAGACTTGAAGTCACCACAAATGCGAATGCAACCAAAAGCCTTAGGCAACAAAACGAGAGGACTTGCTCATTAACTAGATTGAATAGGAGCAATTATTCCATTATCTTGTAATTCTTTCCGTTCACTGGATATTTTGTCTCTGTAAGCAATTGGAACAGGGCAGGCCCAGAAAAATTTAGGCTGTGCATCGTCTTTCAATGTATCATGCTGCAAAGCTATTAACTTTTCCCATTTCTTCTGAAAAATAGTTCAGGAAATACTTCAAGCATGCTAGCGACACTGTCTTTTGGTGCAAATGTAGATGTGGAAAGTACATTGTCTCGGATGCTAAAACCAAACAAATCAAAGGCATCTAAACAAAAAATGTTCTCACTGGCTCTGGATTTCAACACAATAAAAATTAACTCTCCGAGTGGGAGATATGTAAGTGGCAGGCAAACTACATGGTCCAAGCACTGAAATTTCCTGTCTGTTGTAAGCAGTGAGGTGCTTGCTAGATTAAGACATGGTGAGTGTAACTGTTCATAAATGTCATGATTAAACAAAGTTACTGAGGCACCTGTGTCTAACTGAAAGTTCACACGATGACCAGCAATTTGTAATAAGACAAACTGATTGTTAGAATGTTGTTGCATAGCACTGGGGCAAGACGGCGGCACAACCTTAACTTTACATTCGCCAGAACCTGTTGTAGGTTTGGAAAACACAATGTTCACTGCACGTGCATGAGCCTGTTTTTTCTGGGAGTGGGCAAAATTGGTGTTTTCATGCTTTTGCAAACAAACTGCTTGGACATGGCCATTTATTTTTTTTCCTCACACTTGCAACACACTGCATTACATGATGGGCAATCCTGTCTTTCATGCCAAGCTGAACACCTAGGAAAAGACTTCTCTAAGTTCACAGGTCTGTTCACCTTTCTACATCGCTGTCCGCACAGCTGTGTACGCACTGTTGCCGTGGCTACTTGGGGCAGTCGCAAGCAAGAGGTGACTCGACTTGGCAGATTGGGGGCCTGGCAAAACTTATTGGCTGCTTTGGCATGCGAATCATATTACTCCAAGATTTGCAACACTTGAGGAAGTGATGGATTAGAGTACTTTAAGATTTGTTCCTGTATTCTACTATCTGGGACATTGAAGGTTATTGCATCCCTAATCATGACATCACTGTAAAAGTTGCCACAACTACTTATTAGTCATGCTCATTAATTCTGTATACCACTGACTGTAAGTCTGTTCAGGCTTTTTCTGCAGGTGAAAGAACTGATATCTGGCCGCAGCTTCTTGGACTTGCTGGTCATCGTACAGCGATTACATTGTCATAACTGAGTTTGTCTCGAGACGCAGTTGGGAATAGTTTTTGAATTAACTTGAACACTGGGGACCCTGCAATGGAAGGAAAGTACCTTGTACACAACGAACTTGACAATGTGCTTGGAACTGTCAGGTATTTGAACCATTCCTCTTCATGTCATTAAATTGTTGGAACATTGGTATGCTGGTCGGCGGCACTTGTTGGGTGGGTCAGTTTCTTTTGGGCAGTCAACGCACCTTCTGCAGACAGTAGTTGTACCATCATTAGTAGGGCAGCAGTTTGTTCCTGAAGCTAAAACGCTTGCGTTAGATCCATCACATTAGCAGCTGAGGTGCGGGTGCAGGGGGTGGGGTAGCCATTGTTTTCACAAATACATTATAGCAAAAAAAAAAAAAAAAAAAAAGCAAAGCCTCTGGGAAGAGAAATTTGATTAGTTCTGCTGCTCTCCTCCTGGAATACATGCAAGAACACAACAAAAATTTAGCAATGAGAAATGAGCACCCTGCAAGCTAAAACACAAGAGAAGCAAGCAAAATCTGCACTGAACTATACTTGTCGCCAGTTTTTGTGTCGTCTCATCACTGTAGGCTTGTACCATGGGAAGCAAGGAGAGGTTGTTGTTTGGTGGCTGGTATCTTCTTTCTATAACACAATTTCACGCATGTATTAACTAGGTTCTTTATTCATAAGAATGTCCGTGGCTCGTGGTCTTGCAGTAGCATTCTCGCTTCCCGCGCACGGGGTCCCAGGTTCAATTCCCAGCGAGGTAGGGATTTTATCTGCATCGAGATGACTGGGTGTTGTGTGTCTTTCATCATCATTTCATCCTCATTCACTCTCAAGTCGCCGTAGTGGCGTTAAAGAACTTGTGGAGCGGGGGCCGAACCGCCCCGTGAGGGGTCTCCCGGCCACCAATGCCATACGCTCATTATTATTCGTAAGAATAAGAGAGCTACTTAACTTAAGCTAGTCGTTGTGGTACAAGCTCTTCCTTAATAGTCCACATTAGCCTCACTTCTGGTGATGTACATGTCCCGCTATGCACACTACTCTGGTCCCTATGTGCTGCCTGAGACTGAAAGTCTGATTGCAACTGCAAGTGACTGGGCTGTGACTGAAAATTTGACTCGGTGACTCACTGGATGACTGACTGGCCCTCTGGTCTGTGGCGGTAGTCTAAATATTGGTGGTCAAGAGGGCGTTGGCACCGTGTTGCCTGTAAGTTTGTTTTTGGCCTCTCTCCTGATAGGTGCGTTGCTTGTGCCTACTATCGATCTTCTTGCAACCTCTTTACCACGTCACTCATGCCATCACAATAGGTGTGTTGGTTTGCATTTAAATGATATTATTTTTCAGAAGTAAATTCCTAAGCTGTATATTTCAATAAAAAAGATTTTGTTGATAGACTTCAACCACTATTTTGTTTTGATACATCAAATATCAATTTTCTTTTGAAACATATTGTAGTTGTTCATTTAAACAAATGGCCCATTTCCGCCCAGAGCAATGAGTGTGTATATTAAGATTTTCGAAGCTAAGACCTGTTACTTAAATATGTATTTTAGATGTTATGTTAGTGATGATGCCTTATAATGTCACCACTCCCATTATGGTCATCTGGTGACTTCCTTGTTACTAAAGCTTTTCTTCTCGAAACCATTCTAAAAATATTGAAGGCAAAGCTAGCTAGCTGTATATTTGAGACCACATCTTTAGGTAATTTCATCCCATAAATAATTCTGTGAATGTTTATCATCACAAGGTGATCTGTTTGGCAGCATCAGTAATATCAGAGACTGGTGACAGTCCGTGTTCTGATCTTAGTAATCCATAGTTTTGTAATTCACAGTTTGATAATAGTTAAAAATAAAATTCCTACATTTCACCATCTGAAGTATTTTTAGTATTCCAGGGCAACATGTATTCTCCAGAAAACACTGTTGGCATTTGAGTATTGCATTTTGTCCGTGTATAGTAGTCTGAAATGGGCAGGGGCTTGCTAGCTGTCGGAAGATCCTATGTTAGGCACATTATGAAGTTTTTCGGGAGATGGCTTTCAGACTGGAAAGAAAGCCAGTTTCCATTCAGTATGTCAAGTGGGGGTGTCTTCTGAGATGTTTAGGATGGCTTGCCTGTGTCTATGGAACCCACATGGTGCAGTGGTCTGCAAGTTGTGGCTCACATCAGCACCAGTGTCATTTGCCACATGCATTTTGAGGCCATCCTTAATTTGCACAGGTGGCTAGTGGAGGTGGTGGAGGCTGCTGACCTAGGACACGGGATGCAAGTGGAGCTCGCAATTTGCAGTGCTTTTCCCATTGTTGACTGTGGTCCTTTGGTTTGGAGCTGAGTGGAGGCTCTCAACCAAAGGCTTCTTCAACTCTGTGAAAGTCTTTGCTGTAGGTTTCCGGATGTGTGCTATCATGTGGGAAATTGTAGGGCACCCTTGACAGTAGGGTTCACTACACAGAGGAAGCAACTACTCCATTAGCAAAGTACTCGCAGGGCGCACATAAGGGTTTTTTAGGCTAGGCAGTAGTTTGAGCTATTCTGATGAACACACACCAGATAATATGTAGCGAAATTGGACCATGTTAAGAGTAAAGACACTTGGACTGTAAAAATTTTATCTGTAAATTGTCAAAGTTCTAATAATTTACTGCCCTCCAGGAAAGTTCTCATGCTCAGGTTATTCTTGGGACAATGAGCTGGCTGAAACCGGAAGTAGAAAGCTCGGAGATATGTAGCGAGTCATGGAATGTACAGGGTTATTACAAATGATTGAAGCAATTTCACAGCTCTACAATAACTTTATTATTTGAGATATTTTCACAATGCTTTGCACACACATACAAAAACTCAAAGTTTTTTTAGGCATTCACAAATGTTCGATATGTGCCCCTTTAGTGATTCGACAGACATCAAGCCGATAATAAAGTTCGTCCCACACTCTGCGCAGCATGTCCCCATCAATGAGTTCGAAAGCATCGTTGATGTGAGCTCGCAGTTCTGGCACGTTTCTTGGCAGAGGTGGTTTAAACACTGAATCTTTCACATAACCCCACAGAAAGAAATCGCATGGGGTTAAGTCGGGAGAGCGTGGAGGCCATGACATGAATTGCTGATCATGATCTCCACCACGACCGCTCTATCGGTTTTCCAATCTCCTGTTTAAGAAATGCCGAACATCATGATGGAAGTGCGGTGGAGCACCATCCTGTTGAAAGATGAAGTAGACGCTGTCGGTCTACAGTTGTGGCATGAGCCACGCGTGAAACTTGCCCGCACGCGTTCAACCGTTTCTTCGCTCACTGCAGGCCGACCCGTTGATTTCCCCTTATAGAGGCATCCAGAAGCTTTAAACTGCGCATACCATCGCCAAATGGAGTTAGCAGTTGGTGGATCTTTGTTGAACATCGTCCTGAAGTGTCGTTGCACTGTTATGACTGTCTGATGTGAGTGCAATTCAAGCACGACATACGCTTTCTCGGCTCCTGTCACCATTTTCTCACTGCGCTCTCGAGCGCTCTGGCGGCAGAAACCTGAAGTGCGGCTTCAGCCGAACAAAACTTTGAGTTTTTCTACGTATCTGTAGTGTGTCGTGACCATATGTCAATGAATGGAGCTACAGTGAATTTATGAAATCGCTTCAATCATTTGTAATAGCCCTGTATATCAGAAAGACAGGCTAGACACCATGTGAGGGGGCGTGTTCATTGCAGTTGACATAAATGTTATCTCTACCTGAATTGAAATTGAGTGTGACAGTGAAGTTATCTGGTCACCTGTAACAGGTCTAGGTTAAATAAAGTTAATTGTTGAATGTTTTTACCTGCCACCCGATTCCTCTGTGTCAGTTTGAGTCATTCAAATAAAGGATACAGGCAGCAGCTTGTAAATACCCAGATCATGCAGGTGACTTCTGTGTACAAGAAGTATAAAAGAACACGCCTGCAAAATTACAGACTGAACATTGGTTGCTGTAGAATTCTTGAACATGTCCTGAGTTTGAATACAATACATTTCCTTGAGAGCAAGAGCTTTTGCCCATGAATTGGCATGGTTTTAGGCAGCATCATATACTGCGAACAATGGATGAAGGCCAACAGGCATATTCCTAGGTTTCTGAAAAGTATTTGACGCAGTGCCCCGCTGTATATGTTAACAAAGATAAGAGTGTATGGAAAAGGTTCCTGGAATATGTGACTAGCTCGAAGACTTCTTGAGTAATAGAACCCAGTGCATTGTACTCGACGTTGGGTGTTCATCAGAGATGAGGGTATCATCAGGAGTGCCCCAGTGGAGTGTGATAGGACCGCTATTATTTTCTATATACATAAGTGATGTAGTAGACATGGTGTGCAGCAATCTGCAGTTGTTTGTTGTTGATGCTGTGGTGTATGGAAAGCAGTTATAATTGAGTTACTAGGAATATACAGGATGATAAAATTTGTAGTTGGTGTGATGATTGGCAGCTAACTATAAATGTAGAAAAATGTAAGTTAATGCAGATGATTGGGGAAAAACCATACCCATAATGAAACTTCATGGCAGATTAAAACTGTGTGCCCGACCGAGACTCGAACTCGGGACCTTTGCCTTTCGCGGGCAAGTGCTCTACCAACTGAGCTACCGAAGCACGACTCACGCCCGGTACTCACAATTTACTTCTGCCAGTGCCTCGTCTCCTACCTTCCAAACTTTACAGAAGCTCTCCTGCGAATCTTGCAGAACTAGCACTCCTGAAAGAAAGGATATTGCAGAGACATGGCTTAGCCACAGCCTGGGGATGTTTCCAGAATGAGATTTTCACTCTGCAGCGGAGTGTGCGCTGATATGAAACTTCCTGGCAGATTAAAACTGTGTGCCCGACCGAGACTCGAAATCGGGACCTTTGCCTTTCGCGGGCAAGTGCTCTACGAACTGAGCTACCGAAGCACGACTCATGCCCAGTACTCACAGCTTTACATCTGCCAGTGCCTCGTCTCCTACCTTCCAAACTTTACAGAAGCTCTCCTGTGAACCTTGCAGAACTAGCACTCCTGAAAGAAAGGATATTGCGGAGACATGGCTTAGCCACAGCGTGGGGGATGTTTCTAGAATGAGATTTGGAAGGTAGGAGACGAGGCAGTGGCAGAAGTAAAGCTGTGAGTACCGGGCGTGAGTCATGCTTCGGTAGCTCAGTTGGTAGAGCACTTGCACGCGAAAGGCAAAGGTCCCGAGTTTGAGTCTCGGTCGGGCACACAGTTTTAATCTGCCAGGAAGTTTCATATCAGCGCACACTCCGCTGCATAGTGAAAATCTCATTCTGCATACCCATAATGTTTGAATACAGCATTGGTAGTTGCTGCTTCACACAGTCACATCATTTAAATATCTGGGTGTGACATTGCGAAGCAATGTGAAGTGGGACGAACACGTGAGAGTTGTTAAGAGGAAGGCAGATGATTGACTTATTGTATTGGGAGAATTTAGGAAAGTGTTATTCTCTTGCACTGTTAGAATGTTTGAGATCTGCACAGGGTAGGATTAAGGGAAGACATCGAAGCAATTCGGAGGCATGCTGCTAGAGTTCGTACTGTTAGGTTCAAACAGCACGTAAGTACTGAACTTAAATGGGAATCTCTGGAGAGAATGCGTTGTTCTTTTTGACCGATACTATTGATAAAATTAGAGAATAGCATTTGAAGCTGACTGCAGAAAATTCTGCTGCTGCCAACATACATTTTGCGCAAGGAGCGCAAAGATAAGATTCGAGAAATTAGGGCTTGTATTGAGGCATACAGCTGGTTGTTTTCCCCTCTTTCTATTTGTGAGTGGAACAGGAAAGGAAATATCTGGTAGTGGTGTAGGGTATCCTCCGCCATGCATTGTACAGTGGATTTCGGAGTATGTTTGTAGATGTAGATTTAGAAATGGGTTTAGGAGTTAACAGGCTGCTCCTTAAACAGATAGTAAAAGGAACTGCTACATGCATGACAGAACTTAGCTTTATATAGCCTAAACTTCTAAAAACGGTTTTGTACCACTCTCATGATTTGCTTCTTCTTCTTTTATTTCATTTTATCTATTTCCTTTTTATCACAAACCTTTTCCTCACTATT